>NC_136804.1:13844784-13852284 GCF_951216825.1 Electrona antarctica
TCCTTCATTGAAAGCATGTGAAAGCGCGTGTGCCGCGAAAGCTTTTGAAATGTTCAACTTCAGGCCCCCTGATCTAAAGAAAACGTTGAGAACCACTGGTTTAGATACATAATCAAATCCATCCACCATCCAAAACCCGCAATAAAGAAAACACATCTTTCCACAATCACACGTATCCCATCCCTTTTGCACTATCCCGTAGGTATTATCACACACACACATACGCGCACACACACACACCCCCCAAACCGTTCATTGCGTTTGGGAGTGTGTTTGTGTGTGTGTGTGTGTGCGTGCGCGTGTGTGTCTTTATGTTTATTATGTTCATAATAATGTAATTCTGCTTGTTTTGCTCTCGTGCAAGCCAACGTCACCCAATATGAGAACATAATAAAGGAAATGATACATGAATTGTGTCTGTTTGGCTTTTTTTTTTCACCCCCATAAATATTTGTGAATTACTGAATTATTATTATTGAATATTGAAATGAATTATTTTATAAAAAATAGTTTTGTTTGTTCTTTTCTTTCTTCTACATAATTCATTAGTTTGAAAGACTCAAAATGTGTCTAACGTAAGCATCCACCCACTCTTTGTCCATCTTTCAGTCTCCCTACCTCACCCCTCTGTCTCTCTCTCTCGCTCTCTCTCCTTCCCCTCTGTCTCCTCTCTCTCTGTTTCCAGTCTCAGGATAATCTTGTCTTGGAAGACAGCTCCTCCACGCTGTCTGCATTCTCTAGAAAACACTCTGAGCTGCCCTTGGATACGTGTGTGTGTGTGTGTGTGTGTGCGCGCATCATGTGCATGGAAGCATGTGATTCCTTGTGACAGTCAGATCATCTCTGTCAGTCATCTGTCCTTATGTTTGACTTCTAGGGTTTAGGGGTGACTTGTGTGTGTGTGTGTCTTGGGTTCATGAGGACAATGACCTTTGGGGTTCAAGGCAGGTGGTTGACCCAAAAACTCCAATCCCCCCTCCCTCCCCCACTGCATTCATGTCACAATGGCGTTAATCCCAACTAAAGAATCATCTGCTGTATTGTGTCTGTAATGAGATTAAGCCCCCTGTAATCTGGTTAAAGGATGATTACACATTCATACGGTCTTAAAAAGCAGTGCTTCACAAATATCTCCATGTCAAGAAGGACCCCCAAAATGTCAAATGTATTTGGCTGCGGACCCCATCCATCTGAAAATATTTTGTCCCATAAGAGAAGACTTGTCGAGATGTTCTTGAGGTTTTATTAAAAAATATATCGGAAGTGAAGATTAAAATGTTTAAAGCTTAGTCAGGGAGAAAACTGAATCTTGTCTGAGGAAGGGCGAGAGCCCGAAACATCACAGCAGCACTCGGGTGCAATAAAAAAGAAATAAAAATAAAAATCCTACTACTGGAGCCCACAGTGTGCAAGCGTCCTCTATTTAGAACAATTTTGGGCACTCCATCGATTTTGTTTGCTCGCTCGGTGCCTCTCGTGGCTCAAGTTTGCCTCTGTCGCAGTCAAAACAGTCCTTTTTTGAGTTCATGAATCACATGAACAAACACATCAAGACCCATGATCAACCCACAGAATAACAACAAAACACAAGCTACTGAGCTCGTCGGTAGGTCGTTCTGTGATGACTGTGACAGCATTAACATACTCTACCATACAGATCGGATGGTAGTTCCTTAGTGAGGCTTTAAAACTGTTACTCCAAGGATTTGAGAAGTGGTCGGCTGTGTATCTGTTGTAGACGGCAGATTGAACGCAGCATAAGGCTCAACAGGATGGTCAACCACTTGAACCGCAGCATCCATATTCTGGGAGGAACATCTGCCAAAACAATTGCAGATCTATACAAGCTTCTTTCTATTTACCGTATTGTGCCGAATATAAGACGACTCTGATTGTAAGACGACCCCCATTTTGCAAGACTCATTTGTGGGAAAATAACATTGAATGTCAAATAGTCTAGTCCCCGATTATAATACGACCCTGTTTGTTTTTTAGATGATCCTATTGGTCTTATATTCAGTACAATATGATATTTTTAGATGATCCTATTGGTCTTATATTCAGACTAATATGATATTTTTTAGATGATCCTATTGGTCTTATATTCAGACTAATATGATATTTGATTCACACCACTGGAAGCTCAAAGTTTCACTGGCAGCAGTGTGGCTATATACTGTACCAGCTGTGGACAGAACCGTCCTCCGCGTGTCTCTCAATGTTGTATCACAACATTCCTTCTGGTCACTCCTTTAGAATGAAGAGTGAACTGTCTGTGGTGTGGCTGTAAGAGAACATGACAGACAGACAGCAGGCTATTATGTCATGTCACGTCATGTCATGTTTTTATGTCAAAAAGCTGTGTGACACAAATTCCCACAAAGAAAGACGGTTCATTATTCCATATAGAGTGAGTGGTGTTCCATATACTGTAATGTCACACACTGTGAAATATTTTTTCTTTAGCTGGTGTAGGACTGTATCATTTAACTACATGAACCCCAGCATCCCTATTCTGAGGAAATGGCTAATATCCAAGCCTTGTATACAAAGAACTTGACCTCTTGCGGGTTTAGTTTCTAGGCCACACGGAGAAGGAGTGATGCCACAGGATGCCACAGTCGCTTTAAAACGCGTTATGAGGGAAATTGTAATCATTGTTGCACCGGCTGAACTTTGCTTTGCTTTGCTGGGATTTTACTATGTTGTCTCTTCTTCGCGGGCAGTAATCCTTTTGTAGTGAGTGGATTCTTTATCTTGTGTTCATGCCGTAGCTACTGTTGTCGAGCTGCTGTTGTTGCAGTGACACAGACGAGGTCTTTGTCAAGTGGAGTTCTGGTCTTATCTCCGGTTTTCTGCCTTTCTTTCACGCTCTCACGCTTTTATTTAGTTTTTTTTCTCTCTCTCTTGTACCACTCCAGAGAGGTTGTTCCTCCTGCTGGTGGCTTCCACATAATATAAACACATACAAAACATAAGAATGGAACTTTTTAGACCGGAGTGTTTTGTTAAAAAGTTAAACCTCTACTACAATATATTCTGATACGAGTAGTCTTTGCTAAGAAAAGTGTGTTTGTTCAGTCAGTCAGCCGGTCTCTCCAGCACTTTAGCAAGAGAGAAAATTTATTTTCAGGCGGTTCACCAAGTTCATACGTGTGTATGTGCGTGCGTGTGACAAGGTGCATACGTGTGTATGTGCGTGCGTGTGACAAGGGTGCCCCTCAGAGAAGAGTTACAGCGGCGTGGCAGGACCCTTCACACCTCATTGGCCGACGAGGAGCGCCAATCACCACCCACTGGTCCGCCCCCCAGGCTGCCCATCAGACAGACAGTTAAACAGAGAGAGAGAGACAGACACACACACACACACATCATACTGTTTTAGTCTACTAAGTTCCTAAGTTCCTAAACTTAGGAACTATAAGGTTTAGTCTTCTGGACCATTTAAAGAAGTAGTTCACCCCAAAAATGGTTGAAACTTATTGTCTATCAATGACACAACCCATGAAGCCTTGGATTCATGGAGATTTGATTCTGTGAGTGGCCTAATGACCGATGCTCAGGAATGAGTCGCCTAATGACCGATGCTCAGGATTGGGGGGGATTCAGAGATGCTTTCTGTTCTTTTAAAGATATGGTGCATTGGTGAATTCTTTTAAAGATCTTCACCAAGTTCATCCAGTCAGGAAAGAGAACTAATTGTAAAGCTTTAATTGTACAGTGTTCCAGTTCCAATGTTGTATACTAGGAGCAGTGATGTCATCTCCTATCCTATACTGTAACTACTAGGAGCAGTGATGTCATCTCCTATCCTATAACTAGTGAGCAGTGAGCAGCAGTTTGGGGTTAAGAGTCTTGCTCAGAGACAGGGACACAAATGGACACATTGCTGTCCTGGCCTGGAATCAAACCACTAACCTAACTAACTCACTCAGCTGAGGCTGTCTACCAAAACGAGCCTCCAGCTTTTGTGTTGTTTCCTACTATCGTATCGTTGCACGTTGACACAAACCATGATGTGCTTATGCTATCATGCTTTGCTTTCATTGAATCGATTTTGGATCTTTTTCCTTTGGTGCGGTTTGGAAGCCATATCTTTAAAAGAACAGAAAGCATCTCTGAATCACCCCCAAAAATCACATTTTCTACCGATTACACACCTCATGAAACCTTGAATTTATGGAGATTCTTTGTTGTTGTTGCATTCCTGAGCATCGGTCATTAGGCCACTCACAGAATCAAATCTCCATGAATCCAAGGCTTCATGTGTTGTGTCATTGATAGACAATAAGTCATTTTTGGGGTGAACTACTCCTTTGGTCCAGAAGACTGAACCTAAAAGTGTGTGTGTGTGTGTGTGTGTGTGTGTGTGTGTGTGTGTGTGTGTGTGTGTGTGTGTGTGTGTGTGTGTGTGTGTGTGTGTGTGTGTGTGTGTGTGTGTGTGTGTGTGTGTGTGTGTGTGTGTGTGTGTGTGTGTGTGTGTGTGTGTGTGTGTGTGTGTCTCTGTTTAACTGTCTGATGGGCAGCCTGGGGGGCGGACCAGTGGGTGGTGATTGGCGCTCCTCGCCGGCCAATGAGGTGTGAAGGGTCCTGCCACACCGCTGTAACTCTTCTCTGAGGGGCACCCTTGTCACACGCACGCACATACACACGTATGCACGTATCCCAGGATAGGGATGCTAACCACTAAAATGTTAACCTCTTAAACCCCAGCATCTGTAGTGTGGGGAAAGCTTTCGCACAAATTTGCAGGGAAATAGCCGAATGATAAGCTCACAACTCGTTGTCCGCACAATAACACACACACACACACACACACACACACACACACACACACACACACACACACACACACACACACACACACACACACACACACACACACACACAGTGTAAAACAATGCATTGTGTGTGCTGGTGGATGGTAGATCATAATGAGCAGGCAGATGGCAGCTGCTCTGTTCTGGTGTGACGTCTCTATTCATCACGCCCCAACACACGCACATTCCCCCATAGCTCTGGAGTGACTGCCATTTATAGATAGATTTTGATTGTTTTAATTCCTCAATCTGTCTGTCTGTCTGTCTGTCTTCTATCTTTCACCATTAAAAAAAGCAAATTTGTGCATAAACATAAGCAACGTGATTGAAGCTAAATTAATCAGTGAGGTGTGTGTGTGTGTGTGTGTGTGTGTGTGTGTGTGTGTGTGTGTGTGTGTGTGTGTGTGTGTGTGTGTGTGTGTGTGTGTGTGTGTGTGTGTGCGTGTGCGTGCGCGTGTGTGTGTGTGTGCGCGTGCGTGCGTGTGCACGCGTGGTGATATGACTATGGTCTGACAAGCTTATGTTAATTAACCCAGCTTTTTAATTATGCATCAATCATGAGCCTGGCCAAGCAATGAGATGAACTATCTGTTGAATAAGTGATGTGAGAGAAGGGGGGGGGGAGAGGGGGAAAGGAAAAGGAGTAAGAGGTGAAGTGCCTGTATGTGTGCAGTGGTGTAAGTACTGTCGTTTTTAGTGAGCATTATGTGCAATTTTAGAGGGTAAACATGCAATTGCTTTTTCACTATATGTATTATGTAGTGTTAAATGCTTAGGTGTATTTTATTACTTACTGTTTTCTGCTGCGTAAGTCGGTGACTCCCTCAGCCAATCAGGGATTATGAATTTTTGATGACACACTCGGCCAATCAGGAACCACCGTTTTTACATAAACATACATAGTTACGTCATCAGCCACGCTGATTTGCTGAGGGGCATATGTCGGCCAATCAGGGATCGGCCGACATTCCCCTGATTGGCCCCCCCTCACCAAAAATACATAATGGATGACGTAACCAATTTGAGTTTCAAACACTATAGGACACTTAAAACATTTAGAACCCATTGTAGTGGATATCTTGAATGGGATTTATATAGACATATACCTCAGATGTTTCAATAACTTGATTGAGGTAAGTTGCGCACTCTGCTCGCGCACAAGTAGGCCATTCATGGCCAACGTCTTTGCAAAGTGCAAGTTGGCAGCTCAACAGAGTGCATTTCTAGTTATTTTGCCATGACCAGGACCTGGGTAACAAAATGTGGTTCTGTACTTCTGTATGGAATCCTCCTTGAACCTTGAAGTACAATGTTGAGGTACGTTTTACTTTGCTGGACTATTTTCAATATACTTTTACTTCTACTCCACTATATGTTGCACTTTTTTTCCACACAATGTGGAAACCATGCAGACAAGCCTAAATATCAAGCCCTGTATTGTCACGCTCACTGTTTCCTTAAACAATGAACTTATATGAGGGAATAGTCTTCATTCACAACCATTCCAACGCCTTGCGCTGCGAAGCGTTGTGGAATTGTAGATTGTCTTCTTTCTTTTTTACAACAATAAAGTCCCCACCACACAAAGATTTGGCGGCCCCCTCCTGCAGTATCTCCGAGGACCCCTAGGGACCCCGTGCCGCCTGTTGAAGAGCCCTGTGCCTGCTATAGGGCATTGCCATGCATGTCTGCCAGACTTTAAAGTCTCCCTCTTCATCCCCATGAGGCACTGAGCCACGTCCTCCGCGTCTACCATGTCTGCATTTTTACAGAAAGGCATACGACGAAGCAACAAGCCTGTGGCCACTAAACCTGTTACATGGCCACGTATAAGCCTATCCACCCATGACAACAGTTGTAGGCTAATCCTCCGCCACTGAAAAAAATATATATATATATGTGTTGTCCATCAAACGGGGGATTTAAATCATTTCATGCCCCCAACTTACATCTATCCTCTGCAATGTGTTACATGGTAAGTGACTCTGGCTGCTGGGTTACGGTTTGATTTGACCGACGTGTTTGTGTCCCCTATCGCTCTATCGCTGTAG
Source organism: Electrona antarctica (assembly GCF_951216825.1). Classification (NCBI taxonomy): domain Eukaryota; kingdom Metazoa; phylum Chordata; class Actinopteri; order Myctophiformes; family Myctophidae; genus Electrona; species Electrona antarctica. The sequence continues at coordinate 13,851,656 of NC_136804.1, forward strand.
AAGATGATTGCATACATGGATCAATCACACGCACACACACACACACACACACACACACACGCACACTAACGCACGGCACGCACAGACTTCAGCAGAGCATGCGTTAACAATAACGTGCCTTGACTCAGAATGGATGCACAAACACATTCACAGTTTAAATGAGTGTTTGCGTGTGCTTGTTTATGAACATACATTGAGAGACACATGGCCTGCTGTGGTTACATGTATGTTTGTTCACTCCGTGTCAGCAAGTTCATGAGCTTCTTATTGCTGTGTATAATTTTATTCTGGAGACTGTAGGTAAAGATCTGCAGGGTAGATATTGCACTTTAACTAGCGCACGCACGCACGCACACAAGCAGACAAACACACACACAGACACACACACACACACACACACACACACACACACACACTTTGTGTTTGAAATATTATCATCCTCTCTTACTGTTCCTATGATGTGCCCTGGGCATTTTGAACACACACACACACACACACACACACACACACACACACACACACACACGCACACATGCTGTCAAGAGTAAACATGATTATCTGTATTTGATATCTGTGATTGGATCATATTGGGGAGGTGAGATCATTGAGAGCGATATCACCAGGAAAAC
>NC_136804.1:13857284-13922284 GCF_951216825.1 Electrona antarctica
GCTACTTTTTGATTTATTTTGCGTGCGTGTGTGCGTGCGTGCGTGCGTGCGTGCGTGCGTGGCCGTGCGTGCGTGCGTGCGCAGATTCAATACCCCAGTAGGTGAGATAGACAGACAGAGAGGAAGTGTAGAGTGGAGGATGGAGAGAAAAGAACAACAAAGAAAGAGAGGGAGAGAAACAGATGAGGTGAGAGAGATTACAGATTGATTATCGATCAGTTCAGTACACACAGGAGCACCACACTGTCTTGCTTTTGTTTTGTCTTTTACTCCCTCGCTCACTGTGTGTGAGAGAGAGAGTGATTCATGTTAGTTCTCCTTCATTTACCCTCTGTGTGTGTGTGTGTGTGTGTCTGTCTGTGTGTGTGTCTGTCTGTCTGTCTGTCTGTCTGTCTGTCTGTCTGTCTGTCTGTCTGTCTGTCTGTCTGTCTGTCTGTCTGTCTTCTCCTCCAATTGATTGTTCATACAGGCCCACCACCGCAGAGTCTTATAGGCCAGTGGTTTTCAACCAGTGGTCCGGGGACCACCAGTGGTCCTCGAGCGGATTCCAGGTGGTCCACAGCTAAATGATGGAGAGAGTTGGTAACCAAATGGACCCTTATTCGATCTTTAAAGATGGAGTGCCGTTTTGTTTTGTATGTGCCTTACACGAGTTAACTTAGGCTATTGTTAAAAACCTGCATTACTTAAAGGGGAATTTCTCCCTAAACCTTTTTTTACAAAAGTAAGTTGATAATTATGTATATTGACAAAAATAAATAAAAATAAAGATATAGGGGAGCTGAAGCAGCAGAAGGAGCTGGAGCTGCTCCTGGAGGGGTCTAACATCAGCTCATGTAGACCAGGAAGAGTGCAGTGTCAACAATGCATGGAGTGTTGCTGTCACATCATCTAGAACAGATGCAAAAACAAAAAACAATTGCGCGATTGAATAGGAGTTCTAGCGTTAGACCCCTCCAGCAGCAGCTCCAGCTCCTTCTGCTGCTTCAGCTCCCCTATATCTTAATTTTTTTTAATATATATTTTTTGGTCAATATACATAATTATCTTTATGTTTGATTTCTGATACATTTTTTGAAAAATATATATATACATAATTATCAACTTACTTTTGTAAAAAAGGTTTAGGGAGAAATTCCCCTTTAATTTACAAGAAGTCTACGCAATTAGAGAATGTAAATGTAAAGTAATTGTTATTTTGAACAATGTTTTTCCTGTTATCCCTCCTATATGGTACCAACATCAATACAACATGGACATGTGAACAAAATCTTTTCCAACGTCAACAAAATATTCCAAGTCTTGGGTCTGAGAGGCTAAATCTCATCAAATGGAGGTCCGTGGCTCAGATGCCAAATGAATAATGGACTATAGGTGTTTAAATCCACCATCTTTGTCAAGTGTCTACATCACACATGCACAACATCCTGTACGCCCCGGGCCCCAGACCACCTCAGCAATGAGGTTGCACTAATTCATTCTCACTCCCAAGATGGCAAACGGATGAATTCTCGGGACGGATTTGACCAAACAAGGAGTACCCCCTTCCAGTCGAACGTTTGACACATTCGTCCCAAGAAGTCACAATAGGCCATTTGGGGAAGTGAGGGGTCATCAATATATCCGTAGAATGTGTCCGTGTCAAAGACTTGGTCTCGTCCGTGGCAAAGTTTAGATTTTCTTTTTTACACACCATTATAATGTTCTTACTTTGATCACCAGGTTTTTTTCAAAAATATGTATGATACTTATTTACTACGACACTATGTGTCCTATACAGCGGTTTGTGGAATCATGGATGTCATTAAGTTCTTTGTAACCAGTGACCACTCAAAGAAGAATGACGTCAGAGAGGAATAAAAGCTCCCCGGTTAAACATTGTCCTCTGCATTTGACACAAACCTTATACTGCTGAGGACTGGAGCAGTGAGCAGCCGCACTGCAGCGCCCCCTGGGGACAATGCCCGTACGTTGCTGAAGGGCACTTAGTACATTAACATGCATGTACAGTTACCGACAGTACACATTACAGTATGCTGTACGACTCTGTTCATTTCCTCTTGGAACAAGAGAGAAGGAACAATATGCAATAGTTAACGGGACAATAGAAAGACCAATACAAGGAAGCATGCAAGAGAATCAACCACTTAAACCCCAGGATCTGTAAAAGCTTTCACAGGAAATATCGGATCAACGATTCTCACAACAGTGAAAGATTTCCACACAATAGCAGAAAACCGAAGGTGTAGAGCCTTTGAGGCACTCCGGTCAACTCAATAAGGTTTAAAGAATAGTTCCCCGCCCCAAAAATTACTTTTACTCACCCCATGGAGACCAATGTTTGCGTTACAAGGACACTGAACTCATATGTACAAGTGTTCGAAACAAGGTTGATTTTTCAGCATGAATAAAATGATCAACCTTTATGAATGAGGCCAAAATAACGGTTTAATTTGACAAAATTCTGTCGCTTTTTCGTATAATTTATTCGAGTCGCCCCTGGTGGTTCTTATACACGCCAGGAGCAACGGGAATAAACAATACAAAGATGCCAGGCGATTATTGGGTTAACCCAATCTCAAATTGCCTAACCCTAACATTGACCCCCAAATTGAATATTTTTGTAAAGCATAACTGTAACTATAACTATTTTTCTTTAACCATAAAACAATCATTTGGGGCACGGTGGCGCAGTCGGTAGTGCTGTCGCCTCACAGCTAGAAGGTCCTGGGATCGATTCCCGCTGCGGATGCTGTGGGCGCTGGGGGCGTGTTCTCTTCTCTGGGGGTGTGTTCTCTCCTCCGGGGGGCATGTTCTCTCCTCTGGGGGTGTGTTCTTCCTGTGTCTCCTCAGTATATAGGTATACCTTCACAAAAAACATGCAGTAATCCTGGTCTCACTCTCTATACTGGATCCCCCTGGCCAGCCTGATGGAGGGGAAAGGCAGTGGTTGGAATAACGTGTTCCTTGACTTCCTTCCACGCGCTACGTCCAACCGGGGAAACTCCCCCCTGTCAGGTGAAAAGAAGCCACTTGGACTCCTCATGCAATGAAGGAAGCATGAGGTCAGTCCGTTTCTCTCCAAAGTTTGGCAGAGGGAGGGTATAGCGCCCAGGATTAAATTAGATAATTGACACTGGGTGGGAAAAAAGGGTTACAAAATCGTGGCATAAAATAAAATAAAACTAGAAAAAGTGCCCTTCTGGGCACAGGTCTCCACCAGGAGGATAGAACTGTGTGAGATGTTTGGCAAAATGTTTAGGAGTAATATAAACATGTTTGCCTTTGATGGCAATTGGATGATTTGAGGCATTTTGTTCCAAAAACGTGTTTTGCTAAAATCAACCTGTTGGTGGCGCTATAACAGGCCAATGTGAAAAGGGTGGGATATATTCCTCAGCCTAGTAAGAAAATGTGTGAAAGATTTCACGTAAATTGCATGCTGCGTTCATGATTTGAGGCTTTTGTTCAAAACGGGGCAATCTTGCAAACTGTGAAAGCCAATTATAGCCAATTAGGATGGAATATGAAATATCGGACAGATCCGACTTGAGCACATGACCATAGAGATACTGTGTAACGATTTGTGAGATTTTTGGACAGAATCTGGAGGACTAATATCAAAAAATGTGTTTTACAAAAGTCGGCCTCCTGGTGGCGCTATAAGGCAGATGTGGAAAATGCAGGTCAAAGGTTTGTCCTTGGCCTCTAGTTAGTGTGCATGCAACGTTTCACGTAGATCGGTGCATTTTTAGGTAAAAAATGTGAAAAGCTGCCTCATGGTGGCGCTATAACAGGCCGTTCTGGAAAATGCGGGGCAGAGGTTCATCGTTGGCATCCAGGGAGTGTGTGTGCAAAGTTTGGTATCGACCGGGTTAACGGTGCCGGAGATTAGCTGGTAACGGACGGACGGAAGGACGGACGGACACACACACACACACACACACAGTGCAAAACATACTCTCTCCCCATGCCTTCGGCCTGGTGGAGACAACAATAATTTCCTGGAATATAGTCCTCTAGTTCTGGACTATACTTGGGGGTAATTTGGACTTCAGTTCTTCACATAGGCCTACAGTATATCTAAACGTATAGTGTCTATTATAGTTCCCATGGCACTGGCCTAGTACAAACACACACATACACACACGCACGCACAGGCGCGCACACACACACACACACACACACACACACACACACACAGTCACACACACAAACGCACACACACACGCACACGACACAATATTGACTTTAGTGCAACTAATCAGGCAGAATCAGCATGAGCAGGAGGCAGAGAACTTTGGCTCCTTTTCCAATTCCCAAATCAAACAAGGAGCTCAGAAAAAGCTCCAGCCCTCCCTCTCTTCAGCGCAGACGCCTCCGCAAATCACTTCCACAAATTCCATTTTCCGGGGCGACACGGTCGTCTGCTCGTCTCCCCCGCCCCGACTGTGACAGACAGTCGCCAAACGTAATCCCGTGCCTTCAATTTCATTCAAATAACACACAAATCCAAAGGGATTCTTATCAATAATCAAATGAATGTCGGCTCCAAAAAAATAAATGAGGTCCAAAGATTTCACTGTCAGCATAATAAATATATAATGTGTGTGCGTGTGTGTGTGTGCGTGCGTGCGTGCGCATGCGTGCAGTGCGTTCGTGCGTGCAGCATGCACGTGCGTGCATATGTCAATAGAAGACAGAGACTCAATTATTCCATTAAGGAGACAGTGTGCAGTGACTGAATCAACAACCTCTCAGACGCAGAAGTGATGAAGTTTGCTTTAAAGACGAACCCCCAGTCAATAAGCCATTTCCTATTAGTGTGTGTGTGTGTGTGTGTGTGTGTGTGTGTGTGTGTGTGTGTGTGTGTGTGTGTGTGTGTGTGTGTGTGTGTGTGTGTGTGTGTGTGTGTGTGTGTGTGGGTGGGGTGTCATGGTGAAGAACTGACTATATCACCTCTGTGGGGTCAGGTGGAACTGTTACTTTTCAGGATTCAAATTCAAGAGCATCAAAAGTATAGCAGGTCTACAATCTCAAACCACGTTTCGAGCTCATGGATGAGTTACTTTTTTTGATGCCTTTGTGTGACGCCGTGGTATGATCAAGTAAGGGCGTTCATTTTTCGAAAAATCGCAAAAGGTTTACAATATAGAGATAAGAGGTCTTTGCCTGACCGTAACAATATGCACGCCATGTCGATTTGTGTTCTTAACTCATCCTCGGGGGCGGCGAGGAGAGTGAGCTGAAGGGTGTTGAATGTGGGACTTTCCCTGAGGCTTGGTCTCCTTGAGAGGTACAAAATAAATCCATGTCAGCCTTTGTGTGAGCTCTGTGTCTGTGTGACACGCGTGCGTGCGTGCGTGCGTGCGTGCGTGCGTGCGTGCGTGCGTGCGTGCGTGCGTGCGTGCGTGCATACATGCGTGTGTGTGTGCGTGCATACATGCGTGTGTGTGTGTGTGTCCTGTGGTTAACTGGCATGCAGAGTGGTGTATATAGCTGCTACAACAGATTGTCCTCTGTGAGGTTGGACCTCACACATGTAGGCGGAAAGGTGCGCTCAGCAGAGCGCAAATCTCCACCAGGAGGCATGCCCTAGTAAAACATACTGTCTGACAAAGTGACATCAAAATGCTTCTCTCTCTCTCTCTGGAGCGTGTCTTCAGTGTACAGGGTTTGATGAGGTCAGATCAACAACATGGAATGTCAGAACAGGTCAGCTCCATATATGGAGATCTATAAGGGTGGCAGCGGGGCAGTGTCTTGAGTGTACAGGGTTTGATGAGGGCCCAGGTAGGGCCGGGCCATAATTTTCGGTCCTGTTGAGAACTCTAGTTTTCGCCGGCTGCCGGGCGCGGCTGCACAAATAACTTTGGGGACAGGTATCAGTCAAAAGGGAGACATCGAAGAGGAAGGATGGATGGAATGTCAGAACAGGTAATGACAATCCATATACTAATATTGATGACATCAGATGACACCATATTATTGCTTATAGCAGCTCCAAAATGTGGGCGCATCTGTGCCCAATGAGGCAGCCTGCAGCGACATGATCTCGAGGACAGCTGACTTGGAGAGCATGGCTTAAAACTTTGGCTGAGTCGTGGCTGCTGGGGGTATATAATTGTCCTCGAAGTGACGCATTCAACGAGCTTTGAACTGATCAGATTAGACAGTATTGGACAGTATGTCGTTGTCAGTATATGACCTCAGTTATATGTCCAAAAGATTTAGCCTAATCCCACCTCTGTTTACTTCTAGTATACAATACAAGTATTGAAATGTAAAATATATATATATATATAAAAAGGTTACTTCCGGACACACACACACACACACACACACACACACACACACACACACACACACACACACACACACACACACACACACACACACACACACACACACACACACACACACACACACACACACACACACCTCACACACACACACTGCAGTATATTTCCAGAAGCAGCTTCAACAGCCGAAAAATATCCGGTGAAACTGTCTACCTAAATGTCACCTTGTGAAAAAGCTGCACAGTGTCATGCCTAGCAGCACTGCTATATATACAGTATGCACTCACATGTATGTATACACACACACACACACACACACACACACACACACACACACACACACACACACACACACACACAGCCTACTGAGAAACGGAATGCAGACAGTGATGAAAAGGTCTGTTGAGGTAAATTTACTTTTTATCAGACCATCAAACCTTTTTTCTTTTTGAAGAGTTTTGAAGAGAAACCAAATAGCTTTGGTTTGATTGTATTTGACAGTATCATCATGAGTCCTCTCCATTCACAGACAGATAGAGAGATACAAAACAACCTTTTTCCAAAGACTTCCTAAGCATCACAAATGACTCATGATGTAATCTAATATGGACTGATATGACTTTGTTCTGCAGTTTTAATAAACTGTGTAACCAAATGGCTACGAACTTGACCTCTTTGGGTTTCTAGAGTGTTGCCTTATTGCAGAAACCAACCCCCCCATTATTACCAATAAAGGACCAACAACTTGCATGTCATAAATAGGGAATATAAATGAGATCCCATTTTAGTGTGTGCAGTGTGTGTGTGTGTGTGTGCGTGTGTGTGTGTGCGTGTGTGTGTGTGTGTGTGTGTGTGTGCAGTGTGCGTGTGTGTGTGCGTGTGTGTGTGTGTGTGTGTTGTGTGTGTGTGTGTGTGTGTGTGTGTGTGTGTGCGTGCATGCATGCAAGTGAGTGAGTGAGAGATCATATCATCTCTCTGCTTTCAATCAATACGTGTGTGATTCTAATAGACATTGATTGCATCAGAATCCCTGGATCCCCAAGACGCAAATGTGATTAGAAAATGGTTCATTCTGACACTTTATTGAAAACAATGAGCCTGGAAAAGATGCAGGGGGGAGGGGTCGACTGGCCCGAAAAAATGAATTAATCTTCCTCTTGTCAGTTTGCTGAAGTCCACTCTAATTTCTGTTTGTGTGTGTGTGTGTGTGTGTGTGTGTGTGTGTGTGTGTGTGTGTGTGTGTGTGTGCGTGCGTGCGTGCGTGCGTGCGTGCGTGCGTGCGTGCGTGCGTGCATTGCACAAAAGTCTAATGGCTTGTGAGAAAAAGCTCTTGGAAAATCTGGCTGTTTTACTTCCAATGTTTCGATACCTTCTGCTAGAAGGCAACAGAGTGAACAGTCCCTGGTGTGGGTGGGTGGGGTCTTTCCTGACGTTGTTGTTGGCCCTAGACAGACAGCGGTTGTGAGCAGTGTCCTTCTTTTCTTTTCTTTTAACCTTTAGTAGTTTTAGTAGTTTTGGGAGCAGGTGTGATGTTGGCCAGTTTTGGGATGTAATAGGCTGCTAAGATATGTAGGCATTTTTTTAAGTAAGGCTTTGTAGATAAAAACAGTGCAGTGTTGTTCTCGTCTCTTAGCCAATGAAGGCCAACCAACCTTATCATACAACCTACAGTGATGGGTGAGGAACCCATCTCCAGTTATAAACCGGAGGGCAGAGTGGTAGATTGTGTCGAGTGGTGTTAGTGATGACGGAACTGCATGCATATAGATAATATCACCATAGTCGATAACTGATAAAATTGTGCTTTGAATCAGCTGCTTCCTATTGTTTGAATTGAAGCAAGCTTTGTTTCGATAGAGGAATGCTAGTTTTGGTTTAAGTTTAGTGATGAGTTGTGAAATGTTGGTTTTAAATGATAGTTTGTCGTCTAACCAGATATTTATAGATTGAGACTCTTTCAATAGGAGTCCCTTCACTAGTTGTTATGTTAAGGTTTGTTTGAGTGGCATTTGGTTTTCTAGAGAAGACAATTAATTTTTTTTTTCCAGGGTTTAAAAGCAGTTTGAGATTGGTGAGGGCCTGTTGAATTTTGTGGAAATCTGTTTGTAGGTTTTGAAAAGCTAGATCAACTGAGGGGGCGACTGAATAGATGACGGTGTCGTCCGCGTAAAGATGTACTGCACTATTTGTAACTCCACTGCTAAAATCATTTATAAAAAGTGTGAATAGAATCGGGGCTAGGATCGAACCTTGAGGGACCCCCTTGCTGATATTTAAAAACTTTGAAGTGTAGCCGTCAGCTATAACCGCTTGCGATCTTTCAGAAAGATAGCTTTTAAACCAGTTGCAAGACTTCTGATCAAGGCCAATAGCCTTCAACCTTTTTAAAAGTAGATCATGGTCTACACTATCAAATGCCTTAGAAAGGTCAATAAATAATGCAACACAGTCCTGTTTTTTGTCCAGGGCATGAACAAGGTCATTTACCACCTTAGTGGCAGCTGACGCAGTACTGTGTCCTTGTCTAAAACCTGATTGGTGGCAGTTTAAGATGTTATTTCGGGATAAAAAGGATTTGAGTTGGGTATTGATCAGTTGCTCTAAAATCTTAGCAAGGCAGGGGAGTTTAGAAATTGATCCTTGATGGAAGGCATTGACGTCCCGAAACTTTCTCCGCTGTCTTCACTACTCTCTGCACTATTTTCCAGTCTGCTTCATTGCAGCTTCCATGCAGACCAGACAGAGATGCAGTTTGTCAGGATGCTCTCTATAGTGAGGATGGGAGCGGGGAGTTGGGCTCTTCTTCTCATCCGGCGCAAAACAAACAACCGTTTCTGGGCTCTCTTCACAAGAGAGGACATGTTTGAGGACCATGACAGACTGTCCGTGATCTGTACCCCCCGGAAATTAGTGCTGCTCACTACCTCCACTGCAGTGTCCTCTATGAGGAGTGGTGAGTGGCTGTGCTGGTTCCTTCTGGGTGCAACAATATAGCTTTATATACTGTAAGTCATTGTCAGTGGTGTAAAATACAGTAACAAAGTAGCCTACATTTACTCAAGTAGGCAAATAGGTGCGTGCGTGCGTGCGTGCGTGCGTGCGTGCGTGCGTGCGTGCGTGCGTGCGTGCGTGTTGCGTGTAGCATGTTGTTGGAGTGTAGTGCCAACTGCCAACAGTAACAGATGTGTTCATTGTGTGTGATGTGTGGATGTCTTGTTGTGTTGCCGTTTAGAGTCGTGCTGTGATGTCCCCAGTCATGTGTGACCAAAATGCTTCTGTTTTATAAATTACCATCCAAAACAACAAACCCCACTGATGCAGAGAACATCTTTATAAGCAGTGGAACTCTGTATTCTGGATGTACATACTGTCCTTGGTTATACAGCACAGTGAGACATTATGGCAAGATGATTGTGTGTTGTTGTTGTGGCTATTATAAGTTGACAGATTATAGCAATAATATGATATTTTGTTCTGTCTGCACACATATGTTCTCAGCTGCAGTGATGGAATATTGATGAATTATAGCAATATGATTTGGTGATATGTATCCTGTATACATGACATGGAATATGATATATCGTCTGTCTGTCTCACTCTTCATCATTACACAATAACACATGTAGCGCTGTGTCTTTCCCTGTGTCTCAATCCCCAGATCCCCAATCTTTTCAGTCTGTCTGTCTGCCTCTCTCTCGCTCTGTGTCTCTCTCTCTCGCTCTATCGCAGAGTGAAATGACACCGCATGTTTATTACATGTATTCATGCATGCATAATTACAGTACTTAGAAGCTCTTCCGTTAGACTTTTCTGGAAGACAACGATCAATTTTAAATCCACACAACAATAACATCCATGGTGACACATTTTGACTATACTCCAAACCCCTGCACCTCTCATATACAGTATTATTGTTGCTTATCAAGATCTCTGTTGTTGGTTCCATTCTGTACTACTGTATATGTGTGTTCTTGAGTTTATATCCTTGGGCATGGATTGCCAAAAACCTTCTAAATTACGAATGAAAGTAAAACCGGTGGTCACCAACCTCAAATTGGACAGTGATTTTAAGCATGACAAACAGATTGACTCTTTTAGCCAATACACTTAGAAACAAGCCCAAATAAGCAGCAACACTTTAGAAGCAACCCCCACTACCAATATTTACAAGCGACTTTCCAGGGGAATAAATCACACCTGTGTGAAGTGAGCGGTGGGACTATACTGTAAATGTTCTGTACTGAACTCCTGTACAGACAGACACTCTGAAACACGCTGAAAAAGACTGGTGTTACACTAAAACTCTGCTTCCCATCATGCACCTGTGCACAGTGTGAAGCTCAACAACACCACTTTCTCACCTGTTGGTATCCTAAACAGACAGACAGTCAGACAGTCAGTCAGTCACGCGGCACGCCTCATCACACGATCCATAAAGCGCTGAAGTCCTGACGTCACTCCCTCGTCCCCTCGATTCCTCTGGTTCACGGAAGTAATTTCTCTATCGAGAATAACATGGGCTCATCTTTAAATCGTTTCATATAAGCATAGTGGTCCAAAAATAAACAAGCTGTCTCTGCGTTATTGTCAGGGAGGTGTCTCTGTATCGTTTGCGACAGTCAGTCACTCATATATGATACAGTCTGTTTCTAGCGGGGAAAAAGATAATTCAGTAGCAGTAACAATAGCGTTTTCTCTCAGTCAGTTGATTCTTCATATCCATATGAGTGAAGCGGCCTGGATGATTTGTTTATTTTATTTTGTTACTTTATAACAGTTCTTATATGAGGCGATTACAATGCAAATAAAAAGTACATGAACCCGCGGATCTGCGCCCTCTACCGATATTGTAGACTTCGATGCTATATGATCAATACAGAATTCATTCCATATGTTGATTGACCTCATCAAACCCTGTACAATCAAGACATGCTCCATATATGGCCAGTACAGAATTCATTCCATACAGTATATGGATCTGACCTCATCTGGAGCTGGCCTGTTCTGACATCACAATGATGTTCTGACATCACAATGATGACCCGACCAGCTCAACAGAATGATTGATCTCCAGAATGATAGATCTCCAACTCTAGCTTCAAAACTCTTTACAGCACAGGACACCGGACAGCAGTCATACCTCTTCAGGTAGCTCTGTTGTTTCAGCGCGACCTCGCCCTAAACTTCTCGCCCTCAGGGCGTCTTGAAGATCTATGTTTAATTAAAGGGCATGTTTATAGCTACAGTACAATGTGCAACATTGTTTTCTCACCAAACCAACATACAGTAAAGTGTATATGGGTGTCTGCACATTTAAAAGGATACAATTTAAGGACTTTTAAGACCTATTTAATACCACACTGGCCAAATTGTCAACTATTAAAAAGGCAAACGTTGTGAAAATAACAACGGCTCGCAGTGCGAGGAGCTGGGAGCTTGTAATCCGGCTATTTTTACAATATTTAAGATCACATTGAATCCGTTGCATGGTAGGAAAACAAATTAAAGAATTAACTTTCTTTCACCCTCCAACATCTTTTGGTGCAAGTAGACAGATTCTTCTTGTGTGTTTTCCGCTCCTGTGGTTCACAGTACAGTGGTACCATCTGGTATGGATGTTTGTCTGTTGCCTTAAAGTCTTCAAAGACAGACTGTATAACAGTATATTGAGGTCTAGGAATGCACTTCAAAAACCCTAGCTGAATGAGGAATATGAGTTGCTACCTTCAAAAAGGATTTACAGAGTTCCAAAGTTCAGACTAAAGAAGTCCTTTGTTCATCATCCACTTTGAGGCTAAATCTGTTCAGAGGTAAGCAGAACAAGTGGACATCATTGCTCTCATGTCCTCATGTTTTTATGTGTGTAACTCATTTGTTTGTGTTTGTGTTCTGTCAAATGTGTTTGAAAAAAACAAAAACTAATACAAAATGCAAAATTATGCTTCCTACTTTTTGATGTCAGTCTTGCAGTTTAGCTCTGCTACTTTGCATGTAAGGTGGTAGCTTAGTGTGCCTGTCCTGGGTCCCAAACCCCTGACCATCTGCAGCGTGGTCCATCCCCCAGGAAGGGACTTCGGTCCTGGGGGGGACAGAGAGAGTCTGACTGCATGTGATGGGGGGGGCTGTTTGGATGGATCTCCATCTCCATGGACGTGAGCCTGGATTCTCTAGAGAGACAGCTGGCAAAACACAGACTCACCTGGCCCTGACACACGCACGTGTGCGCACACACGCACGCACGCACGCACGCACGCACGCACGCACGCACGCACGCACGCACACACACACATATATGGACAGACATACAGGCAGCTGCTAGCCTGATAGGGAGGCTGGATGCGGACACGATACGTGCGGGGGTGAATGACACAAACACGCACGCGCGCACACACACACACACACACACACACACACACACACACACACACACACACACACACACACACACACACACACACACACACACACACACACACACACACACACACACACACACACACACACACACACACACACACACACACACACACTCTCTCTCTCTCAGGGGGGCCTCACAAATAATAATGTCATTTATAATGAATTTACTGGAGTCAGACAGTGAATTGACAACCTATTTACAATGCTGGTTGGATGGATGGATGGAAGGCAACACTAGGGATTGACTTACTGTTCCTTCTATACATTAACTAGACATGAAAGCAGCCTGTAACTGTAATTTGTTCTTGTTCGCTGACGACTCAGCACTCTTGGTGTCAGGTGAGGACAACATTGCAAGTTGAAGAAGCCCTCAGTTCTGAACTTACACAATACACAATCAGTACTTGGCTTTCTGCTACCAAACTGTCATTACACCTTGAATCCGTTAATTTTGGGTCCCCTTAATAATGTTAAATGCAAATGAGGTCAATAGTGGGCAATAGCAATCTCAAGCAAAGAAGAGTTTACCTATTTGGGCTGTATTCTTGACAACTAACTGGCAGGAGAATCAAAAGTGATCAAGAAAGTCAGTCAAAGAACAAGAGTTTTGGGTAGATAATTGTCTACAAAAAATGAGCTCTCAAGACTCTTGCTGGAGCCCTCATTTAATGCCATTTTGACTATGCTTGCACCTCGCGGTTCTCCCACATCTCAATCTGTCACACTAAAAATTAAGCTTCAGACCTCCCAAAACATCTGGGCCTTAAGCTTTTTGTGTTAACACAAACATTAAATGCCATTGACAATGAAAGGAAAATGTACGTCATTATGTAGACGAACAAATCGGCTATTTTGTCCTAACACAAACATGTAAAGCCATTGACAATGAATGGAGAATTTACGTCATATGTGGACGAGCAAATCAGCTTTTCTAAACACAGTGCAACTGTTTTAATTCAGCTCGGGGCTTATTTATATATCACATAAATTCAGTTGTCATCTTATCATGGTGAAAAGATGAGTTTTTTTTAAACATTGTATCATGGTTAAAAAATAATAACAAGTTGACAAATGAATTCATGAAGAAGTATATTCATTTTTTATTGGATGATGTACAACGACAAGAGCGCCCCTCACTTTTCACAGGGTGTAATTTTTGTATCCTATATTGATTCATTAAATATACATAGGACCACAATGGAAACAAGTCCCCAGGAATTGTTGGTGTTACCCTTTTAGCTTGTACTGTACGACGTGCTGTTTACATTTCTGACTAATATATTCAGTAACTTTGTTTCAAACAAAAAACAAATACTGTATGTTCCAAGCCCAACTGTGGTGTATCGGTTAATATATGCCTACTGTAGACATACTTAAACAATATCTCTAACACTGTCTTTCTCTACCCACTATCTATCTCTCATAGTGACACCAAGAGGTCTCGAACAGTGACACCAAGATCTGTCGAGATGGAGATGACCTTGCCCAACACACACCAAGGGGAATTATGCTATTATACTCTGTATTTTCCAAGTGCTGTTCTTCTATTTTATGTGTTAGTGTGTGTGTGTGTGTGTGTGTGTGTGTGTGTGTGTGTGTGTGTGTGTGTGTGTGTGTGTGTGTGTGTGTGTGTGTGTGTGTGTGTGTGTGTGTGTGTGTGTGTGTGTGTGTGTGTGTGCATGCGTGCGTGCGTGCGTGCGTGCGTGCGTGCGTGAGTGAGTGCGTGCGTGCGTGCGTGTTGGTGTTGATTGATGGTTTGATTGTTGTGTTGTTTATCTCTGCTGTTGGGCAAAAAACAACTATAGTTATCCAAACTTATCTAAACATGTTTTTAAAACAACACAATACTGCCTCATCAAAGTATGGTAACTTTATACATTGTATTATATTATCATTGCTTTACCCAATTACCAACTACAGCTCAAGTGGAGTTAGGTTTTTGACCACTGATGTGCAGATAGATCAGTCCATCACTGATTAGAATGACAAAGTCAGACGGAACCAAACCTAGGCTTAGGGTTAGGGTTTGAATTTGAATGACAGTTTGAGGATCCAATGGAGGAGGGTTAGTCAGAAGCCCTTTTTATTACTTTTCATTGGTTTAATGTTTAGAAAACCCACACACAGACATTTAGCATTTATTCATTAAAAAATAAATAAAAATCAGTGCCCGACAGCGACGATATATATCAACCATTCCTGGGATAGAAATGAGCCTAAAGCAGATGAACATACACATTTGTATGTGAGAAATGTGATGAATGTCTATTATGTGGATACTGTGTGTGTGTGTGTGTGTGTGTGTGTGTGTGTGTGTGTGTGTGTCACCCCAGGGAACAGTGTACCACTGTGGGGTGATCTTTGCATCCCCACAGGCTTAACATAAACCATGTACAGCTGTGTTTAAAGGGGTTCACTGAGTTAATTCAAAAAGGGACACAGTGGTAATGCTGACACACGCGCATGCGCGCGCGCGCGCACGCACACACACACACACACACACACACACACACACACACACACACACACACACACACACACACACACACACACACACACACACACACACACACACACACACACACACACACACTATGGGCAGATAGAGAGGGAGCTGCCGGAATATCGCTGTGCCAGCTGGCAACAACAACAACACACACACACACACACACACACACACACACACACACACACACACACACACACCCCTCCACCCACCCACCCACACTTGACTGTGTACAAAAGGGGGCTTCATCAAAGCCATTCATGTCGCCTCGATAAGTCATCATCTCATTTGCAAGACAAATGCTGGAGTCAGATTGGTCAGCGGATTCTAATAAAGCCCCCCAAATACTGACAGCAACCCTTTTCTCCAGAGGGGCAGGCGGACCAAATGCCATGTCCATTTTTTTTACACTCTCAGAGTTAAATTAACACTGAGAATGTTTATGATATAAGTATAAGAGACTGTATCATGGCCTGCAAACTAAAAAATAATTGTTTGTACACAGACTGGATGATTTATTTTTTAAAGGAGACATTTTCTCACGAACAGCATTGGGACGTTATTCCCGCCTAAAAATAATACAATATTATTTTATATGAACTAATTAAAACCAGGAAAGCATCTGATTTTCGCTACAGTATATATATAGCAACATACGTTTTTCAGAGCTGTTTTAAGACAAATCTTCTCTTCTGGGGGGTCCCTGAAACAAAACATTTTCAGATGGGGGTTTGCGTACAAATACAAACATTTGGGGTCCTTGGCACGAAAAGGTCTGAGAAGTGAGAACTACTGCGGTCAGATGCCTGAAGGAGGTCTAAAAGTGTTCATATTGCATGTGCATGACGGTGTGCTGGTCATTGTGTACCTACAGTATGTGCATTTTTGAGCGGCGCTAGCCCCACCTATCATCGCTGTGTATACCCCATAGCGATGATTTGATTGGCTGAGCACCCCATAGCAATGATTTGATTGGCTGAGCGTATTGAGGACAGAAAATTGAGGATGCCACAAGTGATTAGCCGGATTGGACTTGAGGATAAAAAGTGAGGACTCCAATTGTGTTTGGCCGGAATGTGATGATGTATGATGATAAGAGCGCCCCTCACTGCAGTGCACACGGGTGTGATTTTTGGAATACTTTGAGAACTACTGGTTTGAAAGCCATTTGGGGCAGCAGTGACTCAGGGATAGAGTGGCTGCTTGGGAACCAGTTCAATCCCGGGCCACCAGCTAGTGTCGAAGTGTCCTTGAGCAAGACACTGAACCCCTAATTGCTCCCCATGTGCAGGTTGGTGCCTCGCATGGTTTCCTTTCCTCCGCCATCGGTGTATGAATGTGGGTGAATGGGTGAATGTAACACAATATGCAATCTATGTAAGGCGCCTTCGCCTTGGATGAAGGCGCTATATAAATGCACCATTTGTAATATCAGCCCCGGGTTTTAATATACATTTTGAACTGTCAAAATACTGTATGTTATGAAAATGTATTTCCATTTAAACGTGTCACCTCAGTGACCTCTGTGTAATTCCACAAGGTCATTTGATCGATTCCTTCAAAGGCTGATGACTACTGTCCTTGTAGATTGCAACCTGGGCTATTGATTTGATGAACAGTTCAAAAAGCACACGCACACAAAAGATCAAATCTCAGGTGTTAGACAGAAGGACATGTTACAAATAGGAAATGTGAATGTTTGCACGCTGGATTCATTTGATTACCTCCAACCTTGGTGATGCTTTGAGTGTCTTCCTTTCAAACCTTTAAAATGTGATAGGTCCACAGACTGTTGCGTATAGATGTCTTGGTGTGTTTGAATCGTTAAATGAACCCAGTGTGGGTCAATGCGTCTCCATTCTGTGTGTATCTTTCTAATTGGTCCGTGGGATCACCTCTGGAGTCAGTGACAGCTTGACCAAAGTGGAATAAATGGGACTTCATGGATTTTCAAACACGCTTGAATTAATGACATGTCACAGAGATTTGGACACATATTGTCATAGAGATTTGGACACATATTGTCATAGAGATTTGGACACATATTGCACACCCACACTAAAGGGGGTAACTATATTTTTTCTGATTGAATACTGTATTAACAGTTTGCAAAAGGTACAGAGGCATAGTTATACAATAATACTAAAAAGAGCCTGATGCGCTTGTTCTCCTGTGTATTCAATTAATCAAGTCATATACAATACTATACAAGAGATCATCAATACTATAGGAGCAGTACAAGTATATTTACAGTGAAACAGTGAGGGGGTCATTACTATTGGCAAGCTACCACAAACTTTTATTGTACCGATTGTACTTTTATGGCAGTTTTACGGGAGGGTGGGGAGTCACTTTTTGATGGCTTGTGGTAGGGCATATTCCACATTTTGGTGGCATAACAGTAAAATCGTAAAAGTAAAAGCTCATAACATGTCTACTGTGCATTTTTATGAAACAAAAGCTTGGCAGATTGAAAGAGGATAATTCAAGTTTTCCCTACAGCTGCAATGTTGGTGAGTTTAACGTTGTTTCATACAAGCAGATCGCAAAAGCAAATTGGATGAATGGGGAGTCAATGGGTATTGCAACTCTAGATTCATCCCATTATATAAAAAATCTAGAGTTGCAAATTGCTACTAATTCAAGGCAAGCTGATCTACAATAGATCCACGGAAAACATATTCTGAAGTCTGAACAAGTTATTGTCTTCTACTGTCTGTGCAAAATCAAAAAGGAAAAGTGCAATTCTCAAAAGAATGAACAAAACATCTTGGCTGTAATAATGCTGTTGTACCTACAGTAGACTAAATACAGCAAGTACATACTTCTGTTTGTAAAACTGCTAGGGCTAGGCTACAAAGTACAATGCCTTAGTGTGTACTACAAAATCTCTGCTCTTAGCATCAAGACATAAATAAAGTATTTAATATCACAAACAAAACAATGCTATGGTGAGCTACGTCTGCTACTCTGTACAGAATCAATGAAAAGAACAGATCATTCTCAAATGTAAAATACATAATACTGCCCTTAGGGCCCTATTATGCATGTCTTAAGTACCAGGTCTTATTACTTAACTTAAGACCTGGAGGCGTGATCAATGCCATTTGGCTATTCTGAGTGGCCAAACAGCATTGACCACGCCTCCAGGTCTTAAGTTAAGTCATAAGACCTGGTACTTAAGACACGCATAATAGGGCCCTTAGTCTCTAGTCCCATTTAGTCTTCTGAAAAACCTTAGTCGACTTAGTCTTAGTCGACTAAATTAACACTGCTCCACCACAACAAACCGTAGAATATTTTCAATGTTTTACTGAAAATGATTGGACCCGTTTCAACTCTCAAGATGATGCAGAATCATGTTTCGCTGGAAAGCCAGATCATACAGGGCGTATCGACATTGGCGACCTCCGGAAAAATCTGTTCTATGACTCGAACGCCATAGACAAACGGAATCCCGTTGAGGTGGAGAAGGAACACCTTCAGGTGTACCCGAGAATTGGACACTGGTTTTAAAGCAGATGTTTGAGTGGACGGCGCGGCACCTCGTCAGAGAGTTCCTGGACAGACACAACTCGTTGGTGTTCACCTACGGTGTCACCAACGCAGGGAAGACTTCACGTTTGTAGGTCCAGACAGTGATTTGGGCCTCCTGCCCAGATCTCTGGCGGTGATCTTTAACAGCATTGAGGGTCGCGTGTTCACAGAGTGCAGTGTGAAACCTCATCGATATAGAGACTTCATCAGGCTGAACAGAGAGCAGCAGGTGAAGGCTGCAGAGAAGTGAGTGGTGTTGACCGAGTGACTGCTGTGCACCAAGTGAGGGCTGTGGAGTGAGTTGCTGTATTCAGTATTTAAGTCCGACATCATTTTGTAGTTACGTCCGGGTCCAAGTGGCACCAGCTCCCGCCCGCATCTCATTGTAAATAGAATATCTAAACGCGTGAATCTTTTTACAATGACGTTATTTTTCAGAAAGGAAGCCATTGAGGGTTAAAATGGGTCTTAATGCTTCCAACTCGAGTAGAATTATTAATGTTTTGTACAAGTGTCCATGACAAAAAAAAATATGATGTGGAGACAATAAAGACTATTATTATTGAAGGTGGTAACAGTCAACAGTCATTTGCTCAGTCAAATATTTCGGGGGCATATTTAGAATGTTTGCAGGCTTGAGTATGTTGAATCTAGTTTGCATTAATGAGGATTTAGTTGACACAATGAAATAAAATGGCGATAGTATTCCGTGTGGGGGAGACGGCCTGTCACAGCCAGATTTGGAGAGCAGCAGCTTTGTTGTTGCGAGGAAAGCGGTAAAATTAGACTTTCGTGGTTGTTTTCGAACGCGCCCTTAGACAGCATGGAGAAAATTCACAACAGCCGCCTCCACAGTAGCTCAGCTACTGTGAATAAAGAGAATTGTCTTTGATGCTGTCGAGGTGGCAGTTCAGGGTCAGACGTGGTCTGGGAAGAGGGACAGTCGGCCACCCCATGGAACACAAACCTGGGGCTGGTGAAGGGAGGCATCCGGCCGCCCCATGTTGACCAGATCTTTGGGCTGGTGACGGGGAGTTACCTCAGGCAGATGGCCTAGAGGCTGGATAGGAGCGGAACTGGCCGCCCCAGTCAGGAACGAAGGACGACACAGGTGCAGTGGGTGACTAGGTGGTTGGGACCACCCAGGGGACTGGAGGCGACACATGCACCGGGACTGGAGGAGCTGGGACTGGAGCCGCCGGGACTGGAGGCGCCGGGACTGGAGGTCATGGTTTCTACAAACAAGCACAGAAATGGGATAATATTAACATCTGACATTAGATAGACCATATGAATGACGATATATTTCAAGGCCAAGTATAGATAGGCTACACTACAGGCTACATTGCAAAGCAAGTCAAATATGTATCTCTGAATAAACAGATACAAATAGCACTGGGCAAAGTGGACATATGAAACAATTATATTGCAAAGTATCATGAGCAACTCAGAACAACATCTAGCATACAAGCACAATACATTCAGGTCAAATACAGAAACAGAGCTTTGTCATGGCCCACGGCTAAGATACACACACACACACACACACACACACACTCACACACACACACACACACACACACACACACACACAACGAGTGGAAACAAGTGCCAACCTATGCCCAACTACAGTGTTACCTCAACTTACCTGAGACCTGGACATTGTGTGTTCTGATTGGCTCTTGGGCAGAGTCTGTTCCGCGCGCGGTTTGAGCAGTTATGTTCCGGTGTTTACACACAGAGAGAGAGAGAGAGTGAGAACATGGAGTTTCTAGCATTGAAAGAAAGAGGTTTAAATGACTACAGGTGGCATATTATAGGCCTAATCCTGCACAGCTGCACAGAATCACCGCAATCAAAGGTTTCAGCTCCCGTCACTTGCTGTTGTGATGCCTTGTTTACATACATTAGGCCTACAGACTTTGACCAAAATTATGACTCTTTAATTCACTGTGAGCGAAGTGATTTATTTACCTCCTGAAGATGCTTTCTGGCGTTTCTGACATCGTTGCGTGGCGGCATGGCGTTGTGACAAACAATGTTGCTGAAACATTTCAACGGTGAGTGTGTGTGTGTGTGTGTGTGTGTGTGTGTACATTATACTATAGTAGCCCACTACTGTGTTAGGTTCTCAAGATGTTTCTATTCTAACGTTATTAATTATTTTAGGAATATAGAGCTGCTTGCTGTAGTTTTATACTTGTATTGTTGTTTTCGAATGCAAGTACTCAAGTACAAATTTGACTGAGAAATCTGACCAGGAGTATTACGGTAGCTACTTTGACTGAAGTGCTGCCTAATGTGTCCACCACCGCCTGTAGGTGGTGCTATGATGCAGTGATTCAAAGTGAAAAGAGCTGCGTCTAGCATAGAAGCAGCAGCCAGGAAAAACACACACACACACACACACACACACACACACACACGCATACACACACGCGCGCGCGCGCACACACACACACACACACACACACACACACACACACACACACACACACACACACACACACACACACGTGCACACGTTTCATTTTGTTGCTTTCATTGACAAACAACCTTCCCCTTTCTTCCTTAAACATACCACCAGATTAGCCAACCGCTTGACCTGATAAATGTATACTTTATAAATACATTGATTAACTCGACTAATTAAATTGAGTGTCAACATGTAATCTGTTCTAGAAATTCATATTTTGGGGCCGCTTGATATGCTGCAATTTTAAGTTGAAACGTCATTTTAAAAATCAGAATTGTATTTATTTATTTATGCATGCATTTGGTCATCAAGTAGCCTATAATCCATTCTTTTCGTTTTGAAGATTCAAGCACTGCTGCAACACAGGCCCTTCTCATTTAAAACACGGATTACATAATTATAGTCTATTAGAATATTAATTGCATAAAAAGTGCGGGGGAAGGGCTCTCTCTATTAGCTGGTAAAAGAGCATCAAAGAGCAGAAATGCAGATTGTAATCCCCCCATAAGTATGCTGCAAGAGTCGTATAATGATGCATGCTGTCTAATCCAGTCTTCAAATGATCCTGTGATATTGCATTCGAATCCGGTGATGGGATCATTTCTTTCGACCCCATCATGGACAAAATAACACGAACGCTTGCATAACTAAGTCCTATTTATAACTCCCAGTGGTACGCAGGGGAGTATCATCATGGGTCTTGGGACCTATGATGAGCACCCACCGACGACGAGTCCATTTTCATCCCATTTGTACACCACGTACCACCAACCAACACCCAGGAGTTTTTTTAATGCATGGGGTTTTCAACGTCAGGACCCCTTAATTAGCTGACTCAAGCTGAGAGAGATGAAGCAGGGACCCCCCCCCACTACATATTGTATTAAATGTGTACTAATGTAATACTTTGTAAACCTGACCTTTCACTCGGTACTTAATTGGTCTGCTCTTTGTTTCGCTCTACCAAACCCTTTGCAATGCTTGTGAGCTTGTAGATCTGTGTTAAAATATAGTCCCAATCAATCACAGCCAGAGAGAGAGAGAGAGAGAGAGACTCTCCCCCGGGCTCACGCGTCCTTCGCCAAATCCAATGAATGCATTACATAAACATAGAAAAATACTTATATCCCCGCACAATCTTATTCAAAAGGCGCTGCGCCCCGGAATCGCTTGCAGGGATTTTTTTGCCTTTCTCTTACAATTAGCCCAATATTCCCAGCCTCCTCTCTACGCTACCCCTTGGCTTCCACCCCATGCAGACCCGATCTGTCACAGGCTCACAGCAGGGGTCCTGTGTGTAAAACAAGACGGTTGCCTCTTGCACCCCGAAAAAAGAAAGAGCCACGGACTCCAAATAGTCATCCATCCCGGCTGCCCCAGTATCCAACTGCGGAGCCGCAAACTCTCTCTCTCTCTCTCTCTCTCTCTCTCTCTCTCGCCGCAGCACCTTACACCGCCTCTCTCTCTCTCTCTTCAGTACAGCAGGAGCGCCGCACCGACTCGCATCACCACCAGCAGCCCGCTCTCTCTCTCCTCTCCTCCACGCACACACGCGACGCACGGCACGCACACACACAGCCTGGACAGCCAGCCTCCTGCGGAATCCTATACAGTCAAAGCGGGCGTTGATTTCGTACAGACCCCCAAGAAGTGCGTCGGTTCCCCCCGGCCTGGGATGGGATGGCATGGGTCGAGGTGCTGCTCTGACTGTAGTAGTGTGCCGGCTTTCAGGGCGCTCGGATCGGCATAGTTGCTTAAGAGGGTCCCGCTGATCATCGGGTGGAGCAGAATGTTATCGGGAGTCTTCTGCTATTTCCAAGAGGATTCATCGCCTCATCCTCGTCGCTCCGCGGTGAACTAAAACGTGGGGGATTTATTTAAAACCAAGTGGACCCCCCCCCCAGCAGCCCCCGATGGTGGTGTTTCTTCTCTGACAACATCGTTTGGATTATTATCATTCACGACACAAAAAGGCATTTATTTTTTGGGGGTTTACGCGTGTCGCATACTATATATTTTTTTGGAGGGAGTAGGCTACCTAAACCAAACGGAGTTGGGGATTTTTTTGGTGCCTCTGAAACGTGTGCCTCTCTTATATCCGCAGTGTCGATGCAGCGACTGCAGCTGCTGAAGTGAGAGAGATCTGCGTTCCTTTCCCAGGTAAGGAGGATCCATAGATCACAGATTGAACGCGTTGCATTTGAGGTGTTTTATTATTGGGGTTTAATCTGGTCAGGGTATAGTAGTAGTAGCTAGTAGTAGTAGGCTATGGACTGATCCGGCCGGGGGATCCACTGCAGCAGTGTGTGAGTGGATCCAGCCCAGGTGAAACGGAGGGGAGGCGTGTTGGTCGTTGCACCTGTTCTGTCGTAACAGCTCTGCAGTCTGCACCACCACCATGGCAGTAGTATAGGGCTGGGAAACGGAACCGGATCGGAATCTTCTCTAAAAGAAACCCAGTGTACAAAACGGGTCCATTTGGTTCCATTTGGTACACTCTCAGAATTACAGACCTTATTTAAGGGTCCATTTGCAACACCCCTCCTCAGGTACTGTACCTCACTTTTAGGGACAAAAATCCTAAAATAAGGATCCCAACCCTAGACTCAAGGACACCCCCCCCCCCCCCCCCCCTGATGCTACTGATGTTCTCTCATCAGTATAGCATGTAGTCTCTCTCCACACACAGTAGCCTATGTGTTGTTCTCCGGGGTGCTTTCTACGCTTCACATTGTTGCCCTTCCGTCATCCTCCTCTTCTCAGTGAGATGAAACCCGTGCGTCCATAATTGGAGTTGATAATCGTCTTGGAGTTCAACTCTCTCTCTCTGTGTGAAGGTATAGATAGACCCTAGGCTAGATTGTTGGCTTGGGTGGATGCATAGTGGTGGAATTTACGTGGCATTTTAGATAAAACATTGGCTTCACACCCCAGCTTTTAATAGGAGAGGTTTAGCTTTGGATCAACAGAAGACTATCATAGATGTATTTGATCAAGTCCGGGTTACTTGAGGGGGGTTCTAAGTGGACCCTTACAGGTCTGTAACTCTGAGAGTGTAGGAAATGGAACTAAGTGGACCCTCACAGGTCCCTTTGGTTCCATTTCTCAGAGTTATGGATGGTCCTTGAAATTTCGTTTGGTTGTGGGTTCTGCTATTGTAGTGTCCTAGTAGAGTGGAACCGTAAACTGTAGAGATGGCACCTCTCCTCCCCGGAGTGCCGTGCATGCTGACTGGGGTCGCTGGCTAGTGGCTGGCCCCTTCTGCAGACTGTCTGGAGCTCTGTATAACGCTTGACTATAACTATATGGTTATTATGATGCTATGTAGTTTCTCTCATATCCATGGCTTTTCAAACTAAGTGAATCAAATGTAATTTTGTTTATTTATATATCTTTTTTTCCTCTTTATTTTCAAAATGGAAAAAGATTAGGTTGTCTGGCAACAATGCAGGGTTTTAGCAACTGTAAAGGGACAATGCAGTTCTTGGTGTGAAAATCAATTTATTGAGAGCTAATGGGCTTTAGCTCCATCCAGTAGGCCGCCCTATACTATAGCTAAATATACGTGAAATATTCATAATATGGGCAAAGCTTTATTTTTATGCGAAACTCGAATTACTATACCAATTTTGTTAAACTTTTGTAAAGTTAAATTATCACCATTGATGTGAAAACACATGGTTATGTTATAAGACAACTTAATGCAAGTCGATATTATGCGCACACGTTTCATTGTCCGTTTACGTCGCTATAGGCTACAGTCAGTCTCCTTGATCTTCATCTGCTGCACAATGGCAACAATCAGAGATGCTCTGTGTTGGCCACTCTAGTCTCTACGGTGATCGGCAAAGAAACACATTTGCGAGGAAATGCCAAAGACATAGTGATCCACAATGTTTTATCGTTCATTGGTAATGAGAGTTCACTCCGTCCCTGATTTATAACCCATCTTTTCAGATGGATTTCGCTGCTATCACATTCCCTTTGTCACCAATTTACCAGTGTGTGTCTATAGGCTATGTATAGCGTACTAAATTAACTCGTAAGGTGCTGGTTCTCAAAGCGGGGGACCCCAGGGGGGTCCTTGATTGAGGGGGTTCCCAGGGGTCCCCCCACATATCAACGCGAGGCATTGTGTGAGCTTATCTGCTATTTTCACAATATTTACCTGTGGAACCGAACAAACAACTTTGAATGCAACTCCTACATTACAAGTGCTTGTCAGGGTGGAAATAATATGATTATTTTGTGGGGATCCACAGGTCAAATATGATTATTTTGGGTCGGTCAATCATTGAGAACCACTGTGGTAGCCTATATAAAGGGATGGGGCCGAGTGGAGTGTTGACGTATAAAGGGATGTTAGCCGTGCTCCGTGGGCCAAAGTACTGAGTGGTGCGACAGCTCTGTGTGTAGTGCTGCGGTGTAGTGCCATGTACAGCTCCTTGACTCCCAAATGCGGCTTCACACACTCACTCTTTCCGCTCCCTTGCTCTCGCTCTCTCACCCGCTCTCTCTCTCTCGGGCTCGCCCAATCCTCCCTCCCTCCCGTCCCTCCCTCACTGGTTCACAGAAGAAGCAGCTGCTTCAGCCTATATACAAAATGCAGAGCTGTACGGCATGCAGTCACGCTGCTGCGCGCTGTGAGCCCCCCCCCCCCCTCCCTCTCTCTCTGTCTACCCCCACCCACCCCCTCCATCCACCTGCAGCCCAGCCTCCCTCAATGCATCAATTCAGTCTCACCCACCCAACTAACTATACCATATGTGATATGATATCACGTCGCATGTATGTGTAATCTACACCCATATGTGTGTTTCATGCCAAGTGTTACCTTATAACCATAATGATTACTACTTGTAATACGCGTGCGTGCGTGCGTGCCAAAAGGGAGGGCTGTGCTTTGTTGTAAAGAAACCATAGGGGACAGTGCAGTGTGAAACTGTGAATGCATTGGTCCGTGTATTGCAGCATTGGTGTGTGTGTGTGTGTGTGTGTGTGTATTGCAGTGCGCCGGCGGTCTGTGTAATGCAGTGTGTGTGTGTGTGTGCGTGCGTGTGCGTAGCCTATACTTTAAACACTACCGGTTCTCCCACACTGACATCAATGGCTAATTGGTTTGAACAGTGAACGTGCTGTGGTGTTATGTGTGCTGTTGCCATATTTATGCACCTACATGGTTTATTATGCACCTACATGGGGGGGTGGGACCCACATATCAAAGCACAGTAATATTGACAATGTTGTTTCATTAGATGTCACATAATTATCCTCTGGAAACCTCTGGAAACCTCATGCCCACAACTTTTATTATGTTGTTTTTCATTCACATTTCAAAAAATGGCAAAAGTAGCAGATCTGCTACTTTTGATGCTTTTCTGTGGTAGTATGTGTATGATCAAGTTTCAGCACAAATAGTTAAATTATGGCGATACTGTAAGAGGTATTTTTTTTACTGGACAGCGATGATTTGTTTGTTGTGTGCAGGGATGGTAAGGTAACGTGGAGCAGCTGGCAGTCGAGTGGGGGTGGGGGTAAGGTTTCTCACCTGTTGGGTTTCTGGTTGGTCCATAATGCTATGATGCCTGCCTTGCCGTGGCTGGCTGACTGGAATCATAGAATGTCTATTCATGGTCTTGTCATTGTTGGACCCTCCTAGTCGTGTGTGTGTGTGTGTGTGTGTGTGTGTGTGTGTGTGTGTGTGTGTGTGTGTGTGTGTGTGTGTGTGTGTGTGTGTGTGTGTGTGTGTGTGTGTGTGTGTGTGTGTGTGTGTGTGTGTGTGTGTGTGTGTGTGTGTGTGTGTGTGTGTGTGTGTGTGTGTGTGTGTGTGTGTGTGTGTGTGTGTGTGTGTGTGTGTGTGTGTGAGTGAGTGAGTGAGTGAGTGAGTGAGTGAGTGAGTGAGTGAGTGAGTGAGTGTGTGTGTGTGTGTGTGAGTGAGTGAGTGAGTGAGTGAGTGAGTGAGTGAGTGAGTGAGTGGTTCCGTTCTACATTCTTGGTGCTTTCACGCAACCGGGCGGCCATTTCTTCAGTTCCAAACCAACTTTAAGGGCTCTGAACCGATCCCTCTTCAGTGGAAACACTCTGAACTGGTTCAACATTAGGTGGGGGAAAAAATAACTGAACTGGTCCAACCTCAGACCTGTATTGGTAACATTTGGAACCTTCTAGGAATCGTTAAAGAGATCGGACTGTTAAGGAACCGGAATCGTTAAAATCCTAAAGGATCCCAACCCTACTGTATGTCTTGTCACACTGACACACATACTGTACGTGTGTGTGACGCGTGTGCATGCTCCCTCTGTCGCAAGTCTCGAGGGGGAAAACATTTAATCCTGCTGCAGTTTGATAATCCGATCCTTTCCTTTTGGTCTCTCTCGCCTTAATCCAGTTCAGTTCAGTGCAGTGTGCGTTTGTTTTGTCTGTAGTGTCTGTCTGTCTGTCTGTCTGTCTGTCTGTCTGTCTGTCTGTCTGTCTGTCTGTCTGTCTGTCTGTCTGTCTGTCTGTCCATCTCTCCCTCCCTCCCTCCCTGGGTGCTGTACGTCGTCAGGGGTGGGCAACTTTGTTCCACTATAGTTCCACACTCAGTCCAGAGGGCCACATTGCATATTACTGTCGTAGCAAAAAATTGTGTGTGAATTGTAGATCAGCTATTTTTGTCTCCACCAGGCCGAAGGCATGGGGAGAGAGTATGTTTTGCACTCCGTCCGTGTGTGTGTCCGTCCGTCCGTCCGTCCGTCCTTCCGTCCGTCCGTCCTTCCGTCCGTCCGTTACCAGCTAATCTCCGGCACCGTTAACCCGGTCGATGCCAAACTTTGCACACACACTCCCTGGATGCCAACGATGAACCTCTGCCCCACATTTTCCAGAACGGCCTGTTATAGCGCCACCATGAGGCAGCTTTTCAAATTTTTTACCTAAAACTGCACCGATCTGCGTGAAACGTTGCATGCACACTCCCTAGAGGCCAAGGACAAATCTTTGACCTGCATTTTCCGCATCTGCCTTTTATAGCGCCACCAGGAGGCCGACTTTTGTAACACACATTTTTTGATATTACTCCTCCAGATTCTGTCCAAAAATCTCACAAATCTCATGTGCTCAAGTCAGATCTGTCCGATATTTCATATTCCATCCTAATTGGCTATAATTGGCTTTCACAGTTTGCAAGATTGCCCCGTTTTGAACAAAAGCCTCAAATCATGAACGCAGCATGCAATTTACGTGAAATCTTTCACACATTTTCTTACTAGGCTGAGGAATATATCCCACCCTTTTCACATTGGCCTGTTATAGCACCACCAACAGGTTGATTTTTGGAAATAAATGCCTCAAATCATCCAATTGCCATCAAAGGCGTATGAAGAAATGGCACCCTTTTCACATTGGCCTATTATAGTGCCACCAGGCACTCTGCATTTCCTCAACAAAATGAAGAAAATTGCAAAAAACTAACAAACAAAAAAACATGTTTATATTACTCCTAAACATTTTGCCAAACATCTCACACAGTCCTATCCTCCTGGTGGAGACCTGTGCCCAGAAGGGCACTTTTTCTAGTTTGCTATATTCTAATTTAAATCTTGAATTATTTTTGGCTATTTTTGAATTGGAATCCTGAAACGTAACATTTTATTTAATTTCAAATGCATTTAGTTATAGTTATTAGTTATGTTGACTTTATGAACTAAATACAAATACATTGGACGTAAAAAGACAGTAGCATTTTAATACTAATTAAGCTACTAATATAGGCTGAAGTAATTAAAGCGGGTCATGTTTGCATGTTTGGAATTGTAACAGCTGAAATCAAATAATCAATAATATCTCAGTATTCTGCTACTAACCTGTGGGCCGCATTAAGTGAAGGTGGGGCCCTCATGTGGGCCCCGGCCCATGCATGCTGTACGTCCATCAAGGTTGTTCCGTAGTACTAGAACTTGGAACGGACAGCGGTGTTTATGGTGCTGTTAGCAGCCTCTCATTGACACAATTCCTTCCTGTCTGTTTCGGCTATACGAGCGCTTGCAGTTTGGAGTCAGGGAGTGCGCTGGCCTTGTCAATATTATGGCTGGCTAATGGATAAACTCTCACTCCAACCTTGGCAGAGCACATTTATTATTACGTTTGCTGGGTGTGCTGTTGCTCCTGAGAAGAGAATATACGCTACACTGCAGAATCTATGCAACGTGACCCCATCAATGAGAGGACTTGTGAATGAATACAAATCAAGGAGGGGGGAGGAATGGAGGGTTATGGATACTTTACAGTGATATGAATGTCTATTGTGAGATATTTCATTTGCGATACATTGGATATCATAAATATATATGGTATACGTGTCGTGCACAATTGTCTATTCTATCTATAAATGCACAAAGTCTCTGTGCATCTGTCTGTCTGTGTTCAATCCATGCAACTTGAGAACCGTTCGCCCCAACGGCTTCAAATTCGACACACGTGTTCCACACCCCCGCAGGGTGCAGTGGCCGGTGTCGAGTCGGTCCGACCAACGGTTGTCCAGAACCACCCCAAAAAGGCCTCTGCCCGGGCTCTGGACAGGGCCCCTGCCCAGGGTCCATATATGGAGCTGGCCTGGAGCTGGCATGTTCTGACATCATTCTGACATCTGCATAGACTCCATATTTGGGAATGCCTTACAAAGAACTCCATATATGGCCATAAAAGGGACACAGACATAATAACTGGGTGGGGCATGCATTTCCAACTTGCATCGTTCCAAGTAGGCCAGTGCACAACGGGCACCACAGGCTCTGGACAGGGACCAAATGAGCCGATTGATCACACCTGATCACCCCTAGATCGCCATATATGCAGCTGGCCTGTTATGACATCACTATGATGTTCTGACGTCTGCATAGACTCCATATTTGGGCATGCCTGACAAAGAACTCCATATATGGGCATAAAAGGGACACAGGCTCCAGTGTTCTAAAATAGCCAATCTACAAGTTCACACACCATAATACTGTACATGTTCATGTTCAATATCACCCAGCTCATGTCTGTGTGGCCAATGAATGTCATGTTGTGGTAGAAATTAGCTAGTTTCACCGGACAGTATTTGTCTGTGTGTGCATAGATTAAAGTTCTCAGTCGCCATGACTGATTTCAGCCATTTGCATTCCATAGAAGCCTTATATGAAAGCATGTTGCACACCAACAATATAGCCCATCTACAAGCTCTTGTTCACCAGGTATTTTGAACAGCAGGAACGATATCACTGAAAACATTTTATTTCACTTTAATCCATTGGATATTGGACTGGGCACATGCGCGACTGTGTGTGCGTGTGCATACACACACACACACACTGACTATCAAGCTGCTACGTGCGTGTCTTGGAGACGCGTCGTCATGTCAGGCTGAATGATGTGTCTGTACATGGAACCTGAATGGAGCTCTCTGTTTGTTCTCTCTCTCTTTCTCTCCCCCAGGGTGCAATGTCCCCTGCTTGATCACACACACGCACGCACGCACACACACACACCCTCGGGCTCAGGACTAGCAGACACGGGCGGGTGTCCAATTATGACCCCCCCCCCCTTCCTGCCACCAGACACCACATTGATGATGGCCAATCATCTGTCACCAACTGTTCCTGCTACTATAACGGACAGCCAGCGCCGTTGTGTTTTCTCATACTTTGGGACACAGTCTGAAATACCCCATGGGATAATAATATGAAATGGAATCTCTTCTTCACGTCGATGTTATCGTTATCATTATTATTAGGCCTGCTTAAACCCTATGCTTAGTTTTTCCCTCTCCCGTTTGCGCTCAGCACAAAAATATCATATAAGCCGAAAATAGACGCAATTTTAGCGCAGCATCATTGTGTCGTTGCGTTTGTTGATTTTGCACCTGTAGCGTGTTAAAGAAACACTTAAACTCTCTCTAGACCAGGGTGACAGGGTCTTTAACCCTTTTTCAGGCCAAGGGCCGCTTAGCTGAGAGAGAGATGAAGCAGGGACCCTCCCACTACATATTGCAGCGGTCCGCAAACAATTGTGGCCGTGCACCCCCTGTTACCTCCTGACCTAGCTGACGCACCCTCCAACGCTAAGTCTCGTTGTATTTGGCCAAAAATGATTAAAAAAATTATATGATTATGGCAAATAATCATCAATCAATCACAGAATGTCACTGCACTGAGAGACATACAGCTGCTGTATAGTCCCACAGCTGCTCTATACATCTCTTTACAACAGTGCTTTACCGGATTTTGCCGTTTGTGCTAAATAACCGCCATTACCCTTTTCATGTCACGCACCCCTAGAGGGAATTCGCACCACAAGGGGTGCATGCACCAAAGTTTGGGAACCCCTGACATATTGTAGGCCTATATATCACAGATTAAAACTTTTCATAGATAGATTCAGCTTTATAGACGTCTTTGACAGCAATGTCTGTCATTTAGGATTCTTGTTAAAGTGTATTTTCAGATATTTAACCACTTAAACCTTCAATACTTTAAAATTCTGACCTGACCTCTACTTGGTCTGCTCTTTTTTCCTCTACACCAAACAAACCTCTTTGCCGTAAATAGCCGATCTACCAGTTGGAGCTTGTAGATCTGCTATTTTTGGCTAAAGTTCCCCCCAGAATGGGGATGCTGGGGTTCAAGTGGTTAATGCAAATAAAGGTTCCTATCACACAAAGATTTGGTGTACAAAATGGAACCAAATCAGGTCCATTTGGTTCCATTTGTACACTCTCAGAGTTACAGACCCATATACGGGTTCATTTGGTTCCAAACTATCATTTAGCTGGGGGGACCCCCTGGAA
The DNA here is from genome assembly GCF_951216825.1 of Electrona antarctica. Classification (NCBI taxonomy): domain Eukaryota; kingdom Metazoa; phylum Chordata; class Actinopteri; order Myctophiformes; family Myctophidae; genus Electrona; species Electrona antarctica. Next base: position 13,889,330 of record NC_136804.1, read on the forward strand.
CTCCTTCAAGGACCCCTGGGGGTCCCCGGACCCCACTTTGGGAACCACTGGTCTAGTGCTCCCCTCTACAACGAATGTCTTCACCGATATAGTCGAGCTACAAGCTCACATGAACACATCATGTTGCGACGTGTTGTTGTGAGCTTGTATATGACATTTCTTGCAGAATATTCCTCCTCAGAATGGGGTCACACTCACTATAGGGTTCAAGTGTGGTTCTGTGAATTCTTCCAGGCCTTTTTCTATGAGATTGGAGGGTCTATATGTCCTGTCATGTTTGGAGTTTGACACGACAACGCTGGGAGAACATATCAGTGACTGATGGGCTTCTGGGCGACTTTGATCTCGACTTCAATTTAAAGGAGGGGCGTTTCGCGCTACAATAAGATAGTAATTGCTTACAAGCATGTAATTAACCCTTTGATACGCACCAGAGAGCCGCATATTGATGTGCGTTGGGATGATGACGGGGAGGGGGGGGCGGAGGGGGGGATCATCTGAAGCGAGGATCTCTCAAAACAATAGACGGCATTGAATTCTTACGGCAAGAAATCAATACGCGTCACGGCAGCCCCGAGTTAATAAGAACCTTTGTTCTCAGCATGTGTATGATGCGTTCTAGAAAAGAAGGGGTGCGTGCGTGCGTGCGTGCGTGCGTGCGTGCATGTGTGTGCGTGCACTTACGTACTACTTTAGCATCAATCTGCAATTTGTTCAACTGGTTGGCTGTAGGGCTATACCAAAACACCATAATTATAACAGATTACTTCCAAATACTACCACATATGTGAGATTTTATTTTGCTTTAATCCATGCATTTTCCTGGTCCTCACAATGTGGCAAAACATGCACTCAACGTGGCAAAAGTAAAAATCACACCCGTGCAAACTGAGCGGTGGAACTATACTTTGTATTGTTACTAGAGGAACAATATATTTTATATATTAGTGGTGGATATTGCTTGCAATCTCATGGTAGATATGTATCACGATATATATATATATATTGATATATCGATTATACGTTTATTCAAAAATAATGTCCATGTTGCACAAATACAATAAAACACTTTCAGGCCCACAGAGATCTTTAAATAATGACATACGGACAGACACACATAGCTGCTCATTAGAGACGGTGTGCCCACCGTTCAAAAATAGCATTTATAAAAAGTGCCATCCTAAAACATTGAAGTCCTCACAAGTATAGTAACACAAGCGTGCATGCGTGTGTGCGCGCAGCGCATGTAAAAAAACACTTTTTCTTCACATGAAATGTCTTTTTTCATCTTGGCAGCCATGAGTCCTATTAGAGCGTCACGTGTCTCCATAATGAAGGCCAGAACATGTTCGTACTATACATCACACTCTTGTCTCAACACTTCTATTTTCACCCTCTCGCTTTCTCTTCTCTCTGCACATTACCTTTTCATCTCCTTTCTCTCGGCCAGTGTTGCCATGTCTGCTTATAGCAAGCGACCTAGGTTTTGGGCTTGATTTTTCTGTAAAGCTCATGCTTGTAAATATTGGGTTGCAGGGGGGCTTGCAGCTTGTTTCCTAATGTTGTTTAAGTCAAGTACCCCCCCCCCCCCCCCCCCCCCCCCAACAAAAAAATAAAAATAATAATAATAATACCAATAATAATACACAGATTTGTGTTGTTAACGTTTATTTATTTAAAAACGTATCACCTTTTTCCAGATTTTCTTACGAAAATAGCTGATTTACAAGCTCTCAACGTGTCGCACCGTGACCAGTGTTGCATTGGTCATTGCACACGGTACCATGCCGTGCCCCAACACACATGCATGTGATTAAAAACAACCTTAAGTTTCCACCTCCACGAGGTTTCCAAAGGCTGCCGAGTGTCACACCAGTGTGAATGAACATAGGAATAAGCCTGGATGCATATCAAGGGTCTATTGTGTGACCCTTGATATGTGTAACTCCTGTAGTGCAGGTGTTAAGCGACATGCGTGTGATCCCACACCCACCAACGATAAAATCACCAATACAACAGAACACTGATCGCGACGTGTTGTGATGGTTATTTCAAATAGTTCCAAATGTTTTCCAAATTTCTTTTGGGCTTGTTTTCATAGACCTGCTTGCTTATTCCTCTCGCAAGATCTGGCAACAGTGCTGGCTGCCTCTGCCTGCAGTTCTTCTATCTCCTTCTGCCAGGTGTGTGTGTGTGTGTGTGTGTGTGTGTGTGTGTGTGTGTGTGTGTGTGTGTGTGTGTGTGTGTGTGTGTGTGTGTGTGTGTGTGTGTGTGTGTGTGTGTGTGTGTGTGTGTGTGTGTGTGTGTGTGTGTGTGTGTGTGTGTGTGTGTGTGTGTGTGTGTGTGAACAGAATAAAGCTACTGGAATGTTTGACATTAGAATGACCCTTGATACCGACGGGGCCAGACAAGTCCCCCCCCCCCCCCCCCTACTTAAGATTTTGATTGATTGAATACTTTATTAGTCTGAAAATGTCGTACAGTAAGACATTGAAAGCTAAAAGGATAACACAAAAAAGTCCCGGGGACTTATTTCCATCGTGGTCCTATATTGTATTCAATTCATCAACATAGCATATAAATATTCCTTAGGTCCATACTCCATAGTAGGCGCTATACTCCTGTGATTCATATTGAGCCATGGCTGCAATACACAGTATAACCAGTGGCATGTACTGTATACAGTAACACATAAACCTCTCTCTGTGATGCACCACTGACTGCCTCCAGGCTCTTTGTGCCAAGCTGAGCATGACGAGCAATAAATTAGTTTTGTTGCAGATGCATGAAATGACGAGGACAATTTCAGACGATCTCGGGACTCTCTCTCACTCTCTCAATCTCTTCTTCCATTTCCTCTCGCTGAAGTCTGCACAAGGATTAAGCCCCTAATTCCTTTTTTCATTCGCCCTGCTTTGAAGAAGCGTGTGTTATGCATGCTTAAATACAGCCCCCCCCAACACACACGCGCGCGCACACATGCACGCACGCACACACCTAACTTATTAGTGCATATTATTGCGCAATAACTCAACAGCTCTCATTCTTTATCAATAATCTCACTCTCCTCGTGCCAGCTGTCTGGAGAATGTTCTGAAAGTCAAGCAGACAGTTCGTTTTCATAGATTCAATAGATGGCTTCATAGACTTGTCTGTGTTGGATTGGATTCATGTTATTTTGCCTATTTCAGATACTTAGTAAACGTCACCTTTCACTCTACTGGGTCTGTTTTCCCCTCTACACCAAATCCTCATCACTATCCTCAGAATAGTGATGCTAGGTGGTTAATGTAAAAAAGAGTGGTTAATGTAAAAAATAAATCCTATCACATAACGATTGTCGGCAGCCCCTATAGTAACTCTGGGGCCCCTAGGGGACCTGTACCCCCTGTTGAAGACACCCTGTCGAACAGTCAAGGTGACTCGGAAGTTCGGAACACATACATGGCCTGCTATTCACATCATGGCTAGTTGGGGAGTTCGGTAGATGGACCTGTAGGCAGACCTGTTATTGATTCCTGTGGGGGCAGTCCGGTGTCATAGCGACAACAGCAGTAAGCCTTAAACACAGGTTATAGGTACAGAGAGTCGTGGGGTCATGTCTTCAATATAAAGAGGGTCTTCCTCTCTCCTCAGTGAACGGAATGCGTGTACAGTATATGCTGTGTTCACACAAGCAGCGACATGGCAACAAGTCATTTAGTACTTAAACTTAGCTAATCGACTAAGTTGTGTTTGTGTTGGTAGCGTGGAATGGGATGATTTGATTGGCTGAGCAAGTAATGTATGATGATGTTTAATGTAATGTATAAGAGCGCCCCTCACTTCATATGAGTGTGATTTATTTGAATCTGCATGGTAAAAAATGTGGAGGAACTGTGCGTCGCTAACTGTAAACAAGACGTATAGCCCAACGTCTATTCAATTAATTTTCTACAATCTTGTGCGGAGCATAGCCTACACATGTTATTATGTGATACCCTCTCCTCTACTCTGAGCCACTTGAGGCGAATACACGTGTGTTCTGGGATTGATTGATTGATTGATTGAAAATTGTATTAACAGTTTGCAGAATTACAGTACTTTTCAAGCACAAACTCAATACAAAGGCTGTTAACTGTGAGTGGACGACCCAATTAAGCATTACACTTGTTTACAACAGGGTCCACCATGTTCAATTCATGCAGTTTAAGGATCCATAAATGCATTTTGAGAGGTTTGTCGCTCATTTTACATTATGCAAATGGGGGGAACCCTTATTCTTGCCATTAACCAGGTGCAATTTAAATCTACCTTTTCCATTTACGCAGCGTGTCTTGACAGTGGCGACTCGACATGGCAACGCATTTGGTCACGATTGGCTGTTTTGTAGTTTTGTCGTCGCTATAGTGTGAAGACAGCATTTCTCACGTCCCTTTGATCACGCACGCACGCACGCACGCACGCACGCACGCACGCACGCACGCACGCACGCACGCACGCACGCACGCACACACACACACACACACACACAGCATATTGCACCACAGTAATTAAAGTGAAGGGGGGGAAGGTGTGTCTGTTTTACAGTAACACACACACACCCTCTACCCCCTATTCTCACCCTATCCCTCCCTCAGGACATATCACAGTCGACCAGCACACAAAGCTGAGGATGTCACAGTTGTCACAGGGAGAATTAAGCACAGCAGATCTACAAGCTCACAACCCCATGTGCTGCGTCGCATTTGTTAGCTTGTCGATCGGCTATTTTCAGTGACAGAAAACAGAAAAGACACTAGCTTAGAGCCCTGAGGGACTTCGCTGCTCAACCAAATGGGTTTTTTAGTGGTTAATTAAAGAGGCTTTTTACACAGCATTTCTATGTCCTCTAGTGTGAGAATAAGAGAGTTTGGGATTTTGCCTTTTTCTTTTTTGGGAACAATGTGTGTGTTTTGGTTTGGTTGGAACTTGGAAAGGTTTGTGTGTCTATGCATAATGGAGTGTTTTGACTCGTAGCCAGGGTCCACGATGCTTGCCAAAGTGCTGGTGAGGAGATTTTTTTTGTAACATTTTCATTCTGCTCGCTCCTGGAATAGAATAAGTGTTTATTTTGTGTTTATATGCTAATTGTTCTTCTCATGATTGGCCGGGGTATTGATTTTCAATCATTTTTGATTAAACCAGCTATTCCCAATTGAGTTGTGAGGATATTGCAAGTGCGTCCCCAAATAATTGGGAAAACACTTTATAAAGTTAAGCAGCACTATGTAACTTTTATATGAATAAAATGTAATGTCCAACCTGCATGGTAGAGTATATTAAAATCCAACCATTGTCTGCCTTTGTCGGAATTCTAAGTTAATTTGTCAGTTTGACTGCGGGATAAAAACTTAGTTTTTCACTAACCTTTGAAGATCCACCCTGCCGACACCATTAACCTATCATCAGTCTAAATCGTATTATATATATATATATATATATTAAAAAATAATCTGTACATTGAAACTATACAAACTATAAGATGCTAGGTAAACAAATTAACCTGACATCTGTCTACATAACATGCTATCTAAATGATACAGGTTAACACCGGTTTAAACTTTAAAGGACAACTTTAGTTTTTTTCAACCAAGGTTCATGTTTTAGGTTGTTATTAGAGAAAGTAAAAGATGAGTGTTAATTTTTCTTCATTTGCTGCTTTCTTTCGTTTTAGGGATTTTAGCGGTTTTTGACAGGGGGGCGGGGGCATTTGAGCATGGGGCTAAATATGTATTTCTTTACAAAATATTATGGCGATTTATTTTTTTATTATTTACCAGGAAATTTCATCTGGCCACGGAAGATCACAGGATCTACTGAATATGAAGGTAGCCTACTGGGGGGGAGCCACACTGTGTGTTATAGGCTCAATATGTCAGTTTGACACATTCAGTAGATCTCGTGATCTTTTGTGGTCAGATGTAATTTCTTGGGGTTTAGTAGGACTAGAGTAAATAATACAAAAATAAATCGCTATAACGTTTTGTAAAAAAATACATATTTAGCCCCATGCTCGAATCGAATGCCCCCGCCCCCCCTGTCAAAAAACGCTAAAATCCCTAAAACGAAAGAAAGCAGCAAATGAAGAAAAATTAACACTCATCTTTTACTTTCTCTAATAACAACCTAAAACATGAACCTTGGTTGAAAAAAACTAAAGTTGTCCTTTAAGCATTATGGCTCTAGAATGAGAGTGTTTGGAAGCTTTGGTTGCTCTTCCAGTCAAGACTCGTCTCTCGAAACCTTTGCCTTCTCTCTATTCCCAGGATGGTGAATCATTGCTAAATCATATCCTGCTGCTTGTTTACTCAACAAATATTAGGAGAGCAGAGGACACAATGTAATCCTTGAACTTTGACACATAATGTGCATGTGTGTCATCGTCACTTCTTGTCTCTTCTTGTTGGAACCGAGATCATTTGAAATCTCAGCCATTTGTGTTCGTTCTTTGAGCTTGGGAAATGTGCTACAAAGTAACTAGCATTAGCAGGTAAACATGGAAAGCTATAGCTGAATCTAAATAACATTCGTATAAGCATTTGAGAGCCATTTGCATGAAATGTAACCGTCGGATAGTTTTGACCTCCAGCAGGCAGGCATTGATGTGTGGCAGACGTTATGGTCCATAACTTATGGATATCATCTCTGTCGGGTGGAAACCTCATATGTCCAAAAACTGTTACTTCTCAGGAGGCAAATTCTAAATAAGCAACATTAGTAGATCTGGTACTTTTGATGCTTTTGTGTGACACTGTGATCATGTAGGGAGCTAATTTATGAAAAAGACAATGTTAGAATATGGAGCAAGAGGTTTCTGCCCGTCAGCAACAGTATAGCCTTTACATGTTTCTACTATAGTAGCGTGCACACACACACACACACACACACACACACACACACACACACACACACACACACACACACACACACACCCTCCCCTGCCTCCCACGCAGCTAACTGTGTTCCCATGGCAACCTGATTTGTCATCTGAGAACACACACATGCACGTGCGCACAAACACACGTACACACGCACACATTTGGACATATTACCGGAGAGGAGAGTGGGGACAAACAAATGTGTAAACATGTGTATATCAAGAGAAACTTTAAAAAATTTATTCACACACACACAGGTGTGCACACACACGCGCGCGCACACACACACACACACACACACACACACACACACACACACACACACACACACACACACACACACACACACACACACACACACACTACAGTAGGTTGTCAAACTGAGCTCAGAAATTACGTTGAAATTGCAGTCTTAAAAATTGGCAGGTTTTTGTTTATTCTGTTGTTGGAAAATTGTCCACTTAAGAGAGTCACGAATGGATATACCAAGACAGTATGTCTCGGTCATGATGACATGGCGATGCATCTCAGATACAGAAATCTGCCGCCCAAACTGAAACTATGTTTTTCCTTGGTTCAAGGTTTCATTCAGAGAGACCCTGCTTGTCTGTAATAATAATGTGTAATTTATTTTGGTATGATGACGGCTGTGAGTGGCACAGCACACACCGTTCTTGTAAGATTTGATAGCTCAGGTCAAGGTCAACTTGCATAGGCATACTGTATACTGTACTTATGACTCTAGTCCGTTAAGACATGAGGCCCATTCTACAAATAATACCTTCTAAATAACTTTATGACATGTTCTTTATGATTATCTGTTAAAAGTCAAATAAAGTGTTGATCATAAAAACGTTTTCGTGCCAATTAAGAACCCCCAAAATGTATATTTGACTGCGTGCATTTTGATTTCCGGTAAGGTAAAGTAGTACATTCTTTCCACCATTGGTAATTCAACCACACGCGTTACAACCTCCAACCTTTCACTATAAACACTGGGCAGACTTTTACTCCCAAGCCACCGACCACCATTCAAGCCCTTCTCCATTCAGCTCCCATTCGACACAGGGATTTAGGCAAGGCTCCAATCTCCGAAAAACCACTACAACGCCTGGGACAGGCTGAGAAAGGAGGGGAGAGTAGAGGAGAGCCACAAAACCACTACAACGCCTGGGACGGGCTGAGAGAGGAGGGGAGAGTAGAGGAGAGCCACAAAACCACTACAACGCCTGGGACAGGCTGAGAGAGGAGGGGAGAGTAGAGGAGAGCCACAAAACCACTACAACGCCTGGGACAGGCTGGGAGAGGAGGGGAGAGTATAGGAGAGCCACAAAACCACTACAATGCCTGGGACAGGCTGGGAGAGGAGAGGAGGGGAGAGTAGAGGAGAGCCACAAAACCACTACAACGCCTGGGACAGGCTGGGAGAGGAGGGGAGAGTAGAGGAGAGCCACAAAACCACTACAACGCCTGGGACAGGCTGGGAGAGGAGGGGAGAGTAGAGGAGAGCCACAAAACCACTACAACGCCTGGGACAGGCTGAGAGAGGAGGGGAGAGTAGAGGAGAGCCACAAAACCACTACAACGCCTGGGACAGGAGAGGAGGGGAGAGTAGAGGAGAGCCACAAAACCACTACAACGCCTGGGACAGGCTGAGAGAGGAGGGGAGAGTAGAGGAGAGCCACAAAACCACTACAACGCCTGGGACAGGCTGAGAGAGGAGGGGAGAGTAGAGGAGAGCCACAAAACCACTACAACGCCTGGGACAGGCTGAGAGAGGAGGGGAGAGTAGAGGAGAGCCACAAAACCACTACAACGCCCGGGACAGGCTGGGAGAGGAGGGGAGAGTAGAGGAGAGCCACAAAACCACTACAACGCCTGGGACAAGCTGAGAGAGGAGGGGAGAGTAGAGGAGAGCCACAAAACCACTACAACGCCTGGGACAGGCTGGGAGAGGAGGGGAGAGTAGAGGAGAGCCACAAAACCACTACAACGCCTGGGACAGGCTGAGAGAGGAGGGGAGAGTATAGGAGAGCCACAAAACCACTACAACGCCTGGGACAGGCTGGGAGAGGAGGGGAGAGTAGAGGAGAGCCACAACACCACTACAACGCCCGGGACAGGCTGAGAGAGGAGGGGAGAGTAGAGGAGAGCCACAACACCACTACAAGGCCTGGGACAGGCTGGGAGAGGAGGGGAGAGTAGAGGAGAGCCACAAAACCACTACAACGCCTGGGACAGGCTGGGAGAGGAGGGGAGAGTAGAGGAGAGCCACAAAACCACTACAACGCCTGGGACAGGCTGAGAGAGGAGGGGAGAGTAGAGGAGAGGACAGGCTGGGAGAGGAGGGGAGAGTAGAGGAGAGCCACAAAACCACTACAACGCCTGGGACAGGCTGGGAGAGGAGGGGAGAGTAGAGGAGAGGACAGGCTGGGAGAGGAGGGGAGAGTAGAGGAGAGCCACAAAACCACTACAACGCCTGGGACAGGCTGAGAGAGGAGGGGAGAGTAGAGGAGAGCCACAAAACCACTACAACGCCTGGGACAGGCTGGGAGAGGAGGGGAGGGGAGAGTAGAGGAGAGCCACTTCTGTTTGGAGTTGCAAGTGAAAAGCTCTTTGAGTCCTATATGGCTCTGCCCTGCACTTATGAACGTTGGATTATCATATTTGCACGTGGTCGGATGTTATTTTGACTTTTTAATAATTACTATATTATTATAACATTAGCATACTGTATGTCGTCTCTGTCGGGTGGTAAACCTCATATCTCCAAAACTGGCTTACTCCGCATTTTGATGCTTGTGTGTGCCACTGTAGTATGATAGTAGGGCACTAATTTACGAAAAAAACACAAAAAGTTAAAATATGGATATAAAGAGGTTTCTGCCCAACAGTGATGAGATACATTATGTCTGTTTGAAATTCATCATGGGTTAGAACGACCACATATTGTTTATTTAAAAGAAAAGTGTGTCACTGTGAGTTAAACAGACAATCCAGTTCAGAGAGAATACGGAAACTGTGTGTGTGTGTGTGTGTGTGTGTGTGTGTGTGTGTGTGTGTGTGTGTGTGTGTGTGTGTGTGTGTGTGTGTGTGTGTGTGTGTGTGTGTGTGTGTGTGTGTGTGTGTGTGTGTGTGTGTGTGTGTGTGTGTGTGCAGGCGTGCAGGCGGGCGGGCGGGCGGGCGTCTAGAAAGTGACTAGTAACTAAAGTTATATAATATTTGTGGATTAAAACAAAGTAGAACATTTGCCTCTGAAATGTGGTGAAGTAGTAGTAAATGTATAGAAAATTTGAAAACCTCCAGTAAAGTAAAACCAATACCTCAAAATTGTACTTGTAGCCTATAGTAGTTGAGTAAATGTACTTAGTTATTCTCCAACACTGGTTCTCTCTGTGTCTCTGAGGAGGAGAGAGAACGGTGCGATCAGGGACATGCGGACAGCTTGCTGAGAATCTGAAGTACAAAAACCCAGCTGCGAACGAGCATGGTGAGAGGACAGCGGGGGAGAAGAGAAGAAGACAAAAACAACACTGGAAAATACTTTCAAATCCTGCTTTCAGAAGAAGCAGCGTTGGCCTACAAAAGTCCACACGTGTGCTTCATAAGAACAATGTTGGTGTAACTACTAAAGAGATTCACTGAATAGATGATCAGCTGTGATCCAAAGTTCTTCTCGGTCTTCATGACTTTCACTTCACCCATGCAGGGACTTCCTGGTTCACATAGTGGCCTGAGCTGTGATTGGTCTGCTTTTCAGGGGACATATTACAAACATAGCTTACATATAGTAGATGCCCACACAAATAATAATATAGCTCCCACTCCTTTGGGGTATTTTCTGTACATTTGTACATACAAGTATATGTGAAATTTGTCCTCTGCATTTAACTCATGCTAATTGTTAAGGTGGACATACAAACCTCTCCACCACACCGACATTGTCGGCGGTAAGTGTTGGAAAGCGTCTGCTGTTGAATGGGCAGTGTGTGCATTATTAAATCTCCTGTTGAATGGGTGGTGGTCGCGTTGGCTCGCAACTCGCAAGTTGTAGGGAATTGTCGAGAGTTGGTGGTGATATACACTAAGTAGATAAGTGGAATTGGTGTATTGTGTAACACAATAATAACAGGCTTTTGACTGTCGGATAGCAGCAGGCTTATTGTTTGAAAAAGACATCAAGCCCATAGGCTATTTTTATCACCATAGCTCTCAGGTGCATTAAGCAACTTTTTCTCACACCTTCCAAACTGACTGACTGTAGAGCTGCCTTTAGGAGCATTGGGTGCTATGGGGGGGGCAGCACCTGGGGAGCAGTTTGACTGACTGTAGAGCTGCCTTTAGGAGCAGTGGGTGCTATGGGGGGGCAGCACCTGGGGAGCAGTTTGACTGACTGTAGAGCTGCCTTTAGGAGCAGTGGGTGCTATGGGGGGGCAGCACCTGGGGAGCAGTTTGACTGACTGTAGAGCTACCTTTAGGAGCAGTGGGTGCTATGGGGGGGCAGCACCTGGGGAGCAGTTTGACTGACTGTAGAGCTGCCTTTAGGAGCAGTGGGTGCTATGGGGGGGCAGCACCTGGGGAGCAGTTTGACTGACTGTAGAGCTGCCTTTAGGAGCAGTGGGTGCTATGGGGGGGGCAGCACCTGGGGAGCAGTTTGACTGACTGTAGAGCTACCTTTAGGAGCAGTGGGTGCTATGGGGGGGCAGCACCTGGGGAACAGTTTGACTGACTGTAGAGCTGCCTTTAGGAGCAGTGGGTGCTATGGGGGGGGCAGCACCTGGGGAGCAGTTTGGGGGTTAAGTGGCTTGCCCAGGGACAGTTCCACACGTAGACCGGCCGGGGTGTGAACCAGGGACGCTCTGTTTTCCACGTTCTGCCGTGACCTTCAGCCTTTGGTCTAGGCTAGTATGTAGCCAAACTAAAATAAATATAGATGTCTATAAGTAAGGAATATACACATTATATGGATTGGTAAATACTGTTATTGCACTTGGTTGACCTTCGTAGTCGTAGCAGCAAATGTATTGGTGGCGATGTACCCACTAAGTAGATAAGTGGAATTAGTGTGTTATGTGATAGGTCTGACTACACAAGACTAATAGCAAAGATGGTTAATTTATCAAGATCCGCCATCCCAATTGGAGCTACTACAAATCCTACAAATGGTCTCCTTGGCGCCGTCTGATTGCAAATCTCGCCAACGTCCTATGATTGCTAGATCCTGCAAGAGTGTGTTCCTGGGAGAGTGTGTTGCTGGGACCAAGAAAGGTCGATAATATAGTTCCTGATTGGTCTATGAAAATCCAATATTTGTTTCAGTGATTATGGGCTTAAATATATGGTTCAGAAGCAGTGATCACGTTCACCCTTCCATTAAAAGTAATAGACTCCAACCCAAGCCAGCATGGCGCTGAGCCCCCTCCTCCCCACGCTAACAATGAGGCATTTGAGGGGCGGCAGTGGCTCAGCAGGTACAGCGGCCGCTTGGGAACCCAAAGGTTCCGGGTTTGATTGATTTGATTGATCCTGGGTTAGTGTCAAAATGTCCTTGAGTGCTACACTTAACCCCTAACTGCTCCCGGTGATTTTTTTTATCGTATTTTTTTCATCATGTTTTTATGTTTAAGATTAGAGCTTTTGAAGTGATCAAGCTAGATGCTGCCTAATTGTTTTTAGGAAACGGCGCTGTGTGTGTGTGTGTGTGTGTGTGTGTGTGTGTGTGTGTGTGTGTGTGTGTGTGTGTGTGTGTGTGTGTGTGTGTGTGTGTGTGTGTGTGTGTGTGTGTGTGTGTGTGTGTGTGTGTGTGTGTGTGTGTGTGTGCGCGCGGCGGGGGGTAGGGACTGGTGGCTGCCTTAAGTGAATGTTTTATTTATTTTCAAAATTTGATTGGAGGATAAACCGAGGATAAACCGATGCATCATCTCGTTTTGGAGATGATGCATGTGTGCGTGAAAGAATGAACGAGAGAATGTAATGCTAATTGTAAAGAGCTCTAGTCTGGATAAATGCACCATTTACCATTTTCACCATTTTGCTATGATGAGATGAGACGACACTGGGAGGAGAATTCCATAAATATTGCTGACTCTTCAGAAAACCATTAATATTAAGGAAACACGCCACTCTCCCTCCCAACAAAGCAATGGCCGTTGAGGTGTTTTAGGTATATGTCCCTGAGGGCGCACCGCACACGTGTGTGTGTGTGTGTGTGTGCGTGCGTGTGCATTTGTGCGCGTGCGAGCGCTTATTTAATGCGCTCTATGGCAGAATACAGCGTGCAGGAAGGGAAGGCAGGCTCTTTGAGAGTGATGACAGAGTGGATTTATGAGGCAGCGAGTCATTTAATCACCGCCGACGTCTCACTAGAGCTCTTCTCTTCCCTTCTCCTCCCCTCAGAAGCCCCCCCCCCCCCACCACCAACGGCTGCCCCCTCACCGCCCCGGGCCATTACAGCCCAAATATGATGCTGACGCCAGGCCCGTGGCTGAGATTTACAGCCCAATAGACCGTCATGCTCCTTATGCACTCGCTCAGAGACACACACACACACACACACACACACACACACACACACACACACACACACACACACACACACACACACACACACACACGCACGCACGCACGCACGCACGCACGCACGCACGCACGCGCGCGCACACACACGCGCGCGCGCGCACGTGCGCATATTGTACCAGATTCCTCTCTCAAAAGGCCACAGTTAGGCCTTTGTCCTCTTGTCGATGGCTTGAACTGAATGTGGATTTGATTGTTGATGATTATATTAATTATATAATGGGTTGTTGGACCTCATAAGGTCACCTAAACGATGGGGTAACATACCAGTACACTTGTAGCACCTACTGTGGAAGCTATAACATGGAATACTGTAAATAAAGGTTATTTGGTGATTATTATTAAAAGTTATTATGCCGCCCAGCCCGGTGGCCTTGTGGTTTGTGTCCGCCCTGAGATTTGGAGGTCGGGGCTCCATCCCCAGCCAGATCATACCAAAGACTAAAAATAGGACTCTATGCCTCCCTGCATGCAGCATCAAGGGTAAGTCACTGTGACATACCAGTGTCATGTTCAGGGGGTGTTTGTACATCATGACTGAGGGGTATATTATATGCAGCCCAGTGGTTAGTTCATGCCCTATTCTAATACATGGAGTTTAAGCAATTCTAAAATAGTTGACTAAGTTAAAAATGTATGCCTTTAATAAATAGTTGTCTGATAAGAGTATAAACAGGGAGGATGATTGCTGAACAGTATCACCTGGGTGTATGACCTGACACAGGTTTGCAGCCACATGGCTCGGTGAATTTGTACGGTGGTCGGAGCACATGTAAGGTTGGTTGTCTTATTCTACAAGTCTGTCTGTATGGGATCACCATGGTTGTTGGATGCAGTCAGTCACTATTATAGATCCACGGGTCGGTTCAGTCGGGAGATACTCCACTGACCTGCAAATTAACAGCCTTGTGTGTGTGCCTGTGCGCGTGCACGCGACATAGATGAAGAGATAGAAATTGGAAGATGCTCAATATGAACAATGACTGAATATCAGCTGGGGAATTCCTGTCTCATTTGATTTCTGTTCGGCGGGTCGGTTCGATGGGGAAAGAACACTGCACCTGCCAATTAACAGCCTTTAAGGTGTGCGTGTTTGTGCGTGCGCAAATGAATGAATGTGTTTTGTGCGTGCGTGAGTGAATGCGTTCTGTGCACGCGCGTGAGCGAATTAATTAATGTGGGTTTTGTGCGAGCGTGTGAGCGAATGAATGAATGTGTTCTGTGCACGCGCGTGAGCGAATGAATGTGGGTTTTGTGCACGCGTGTGAGCGAATTAATGAATGAATGTGTTCTGTGCACGCACGTGAGCGAATGAATGTGTTCTGTGCACGCGTGTGAGCGAATTAATTAATGTGTTTTTTGTGCGAGCGTGAGCGCATGAATGAATGTGTTCTGTGCATGCGCGTGAGCAAATTAATGAATGTGTTCTGTGCGCGCGTGAGTGAATGAATGTGGTTTGTGCGCGCGTGAGCGAATGAATGAATGTGTTTTGTGCACGCGTGAGCGAATGAATGAATGTGTTTTGTGCACGCGTGAGCGAATGAATGAATGTGTTTTTTGTGCACGCACGTGAACGAATTAATGTGTTTTTTGTGCACACGCGTGAGCGAATGAATGTATGTGGGTTTTTTTTGCCGATAAAAAGAAGAGCACGTCCACAACATACATCACACCAAATATCAAGGATAAAAAACACAATAAAGCCCTGAGGCTCATTTCCATCTAAGAATGTACGGTACATATCACAAACTGTGTGTGAGTGTGAGTGTGAGTATGAGCTCATTTATTGCGGGGATTGATGGCACCCTGCTGCTGTGCATGCTTCTGTCATTAGAGCTGACTGCCTCATTGCTATGATGTGTTTGTGTGCGCGCATGTGTGTCAGCACTGTGCATTACATTACCTACTGTAGGCAACTGCTGGGCATTTTGAGTGTGTGTGTATGTGTGTGTGTGTGTGTGCGTGTGTGCGTGCATGCGTGCTGTGCACTCTTAACTGTGCATTAGTCATGTGAATCATTCCGCTCATCAATCCAACTGTTTTACCAACCAGTGTGCCATAATAACATGGTAGTCCCCACACTAAATGGTAAATGGTGCATTTATAAAGCGCCTTTATCCAAGGCACTTTATATAGATTGTGCAACACACACACACACACACACACACACACACACACACACACACACACTCATGACAGAGGAAACCATGCGAGGCACCAAGCTGCAATTTAGGCGTTCAGAGTCTTGCTCAAGGACACTTCGACACTAACTCTGGGGGAGCCCGGGTTCGAACTGTCAACCTTGCGGTTCCCATCCGGCCACTCTACCCCTGATCCACCGCCACCACAGTGGAGACTGGTTCTACTCTTTCAAAGACACTTCTCATTTACTTCTCTCACTCACTCTCTCTCTCTCTCTCTCTCTCTCTCTCTCTCTCTCTCTCTCTCTCTCTCTCTCTCTCACTTCCCCTCCTCCTTCGCTCTCTCTGTCGTGTTGTAGTTAGAATATGTCGTTGCTGTCGGCCAGACTGTGTTTGTTTGTAAAGTAACGTCCTACTTGATCGTCACACAAAACCATCAAACGTAGCAGATCTACAAGCTCGTGGCAGAAGCGACCCGTTTTGAGCTTGTAGATCTGCAACCTTTGCTATTTTTCCCCGGTGAAGCCTGGCCTATTTTCAACCGGGTTGGGTTGGCTATGAGGACCTAGTCCTGATTGGCTGCCCCGAGTCTAAACCCATACTCTGAAACGCCACCTAAGCCAATGGGAGTGCCTCCTAAGCCCTGAAAGGCCGCTATTAACCCAGACTCTGCAACGCCAACACCACAGTATAACTATGGCCGCAGTGCGGAGCGCCTCACAACAGCGGCTAATGTTATTAACTGGAGCTACACAACAAAACACAGTGATTGAAACAACAATAGAACGTCGGAAACAAACGCTATCAATGGCCGGGAGGTTGTCACAGAGAAACATACACAAAGAAACAGGGGGACAGATGCACAACGGAGAGCGCTTGTTTCACCTGGCAGTTAATGATACGCGTGTCATTCTGGTTTTATTTGAATCCTCCTGAAAAGTAACAGTTTTGGACATGAGGTTTCCACCCGACAGAGACGGTATTATCCTTTCTCTGGCACTTTATCTCTTATGTTGTATAGTTAGAAGGTACAGCATCCTCTTCTGTCAGTTCTCCCCTTTCTCATGTTGTAGTTCGAATATAGCATCCTTTCCATGTCAGCTCTCCTCTTTCTCATGCTGCCAGGTAGAATATAGCATCTTCCTCCGTTGCCAGAATGTGTTAGGAAATGGGATCTCTCTCTCCTGCCGGAAGGAAGGGCACTTTTGACACATTCTGTCAGAGTATTCTTTTTTTTCCGTTTCCGGAGACCCTTATCGCAGGGCTACAAATATCTCTGCTGAATATGTGTATATTCTATATATATATATAAACCTTGTAACTCCTTATATCTTGACAGTGTGGAACGAAAGTAAACCCACTGCACACTATTATGGCAACCAATCAAGTCACCATCCCGGTATGAATAACACAAAGATTTGGACCTCTGACTTAAACCTTTTATTCTTAGTTAATCAAAATGTTCGACAGCCTTTTCTCCAGTCCACGGCCAGATCTCAATGCGTTGTTGTGAGCTTGTAGATCGGCAATTTAGCGGACCACCACACAAAGCTCGGCACAGCGACACCCTCGCAGAACGGCTCGCTTGCCTCTCGTGGCTCAAGTCTACTTTAGACGTACGGCACGTCTACAGTGTTTTTGAGTGGTGCAACCACTCCAAGGAACAGCAATGTCCGTGTTCAACTATGTTTGTGTGTGACTATGTTTGTGTGTGACTATGTGACTATGAGCACCAGTACCAATGAGTACCAAAAGTGGCGCTGTTGTGCCAGAAACGGAGAGAGAGAGAGATAGTGCTGCACTGTTGCCTGCTAATGAGAGAGAGAGAGAGGGAGGGGGGGGGGGGGGATTTGCACCACTCAGTTCACACGGGTGTGATTTTTTTTAGCGGACTGAGAACGGCACTTCTGCATTCCTGTGTGGAGGTGCCCAGGAAGGCACCAGATAATAATAATAATAATAATAATAGTTTATTTATATAGCACCTTTTATATAAACATAAAAACGCAGCACAAAGTGTTTAACATGGCAGGAAAGACAAAAACAAGAAAAGAAAACCGTAAAATAGCATTAAAACAAGCAAAAACAGAGTAACATTTAGACAATAAAACAAAACAATATCAAAGAGCATAGAAACGGCAGCAAATCAGTAGAGTACATGAATAAGAAAGAACACAGAGAGGTTTTAAAAGCTCGCCTAAAAGCAAGAGTGAAGAGGTGGGTATTGAGCTGTGCTTTAAAGACGTCTACAGATGGACCCCCAGGGTACCCCTTCAAACATTTGTTTGGTCGCAATTGTCCAAAGAAGTCACAATAGGCCATTTAAAGAGTGAGAGTGAGAGTGTGTTGGTATAGGAGAATTGGCAGGGCTGCTATTTTCATCAGGAATTGCTCCAGTGTCCTCCAGAATGACACGGCCTGACCTCATTCCAGTCGTTTGTATAAACCAGTATAAAACCACTAGTGGGAAATCTTTCTAAGACTTTTTCATCATCTCCACTGGGGATTATTATAACGAATGAAGTCCATAATCCACACGGTTGTGATCTCTCAAAGCAAAGACGCGCTGATCTGAATGGTGATGTGCGCACGTGTCTAAAAACTAGGGTGGACTAATACTACTCAAATTCATATTCTCCAGAATCTCCACTACACATTTCAACCACACACACACACACACACACACACACACACACACACACACACACACACACACACACACACACACACACACACACACACACACACACACACACACACACACACACACACACACACACAAAATACTTTTACACGCACACACATATACAGTGCAAGACAGAGAGGGAGAAAATGAAAGCAGCAGTTTACTGGTTTATTATAAAGCTCCACAAAGCCTTGTGATTATCAAACATGTAAGAAGTTAATCTCATGGGTCAAGTCTGCTTATTGCTCGGGGGGGGGGGGGGGGGGGAGAGAGAAGGAGGGAGAGATGAATGGATGGCCTTTAACCACAGGAACACAATCACGCCTATTCTGGGGGTGATGCACTCTGCAAAATAGCAAATCTACAAGCTTGCGTCTAATGGGTAACAATTATGGGTTCCCAAACATTTCAGGCAGAGACCCAAATAATCCTATTTGAATGAGAATGGCCACATTATGTTCCCAATGTCTGCCTCTTGCCTCTATAGACTAGGTATCTGCTATGGAACCCTGGGGTCAACTCTGAGGTTTAAGGGATTAATTTGGGCTGAACGGTTGATAATCACTGGATGTGTCATCCAGTGCTGTACGCGGTCGGGCATGACTGATCTCGTTATTCCTCCCTGATCTCGTTAAAAGTGTTCTCAGCCAGAGGACCTGATTTGCCCTCGTACTTCAAAAGTAGGTTTTGATGATGAGCTTCGAGACAAGCCGGGTCCAGTTGGACGACAGTGTTGTTCTGGTAGCATCCTGAGGATAATGTCTCAGCCCAGACTCATGTTAACTCATTTACTGTCAAATGTCCCTCACTGCCAGCCGTAGAAAAGGTCTTTTATTTTGAAAACCCCACAATTCACACCGGGATAACCGGAAGTTAACATCGGCCATAACTATTCTTCCGATCGTTACGTTTCACTTTCATCAGAAGTTTATATTTTAACCACGAGGTAACGCAGATTTTTGAGTGGCGCTAGCCGCTCCTATGCACAGCTTTGTGTGTATGTGTGTCTGTATGAGCACGGAATGTGATATATGATGATAAGAGCGCCGCTCACTTCACGCAAGTGTGATTTTTTTTATTGAGCTCCTAACATCAACGTTCTGTTCAAACACCTCAATCTGAGCCTCAACTCCGGAAAAAAATGATGCAGATAAAGATTGCACGTACAATGGAGGTGGACGGCGGGGACACATTTAATTGACGAACCACAGCGGAAGCGAGTGTTGCCTAGCGACTACTCGGTAGATATTAGAGCGAATATTCTGAAACAATAAATAACTCAAAAAGACGTCAGCCTATGCAACCCACGTGTGGAAGTAAAGAAGGAACCCGTAGAGATATTACATTTCTCATGGGATGGAAGTGCATATCTCTTTGAGAGCCCTGCCCAGTGCCCACCTTATCTTGCTTTTGAATTGGTGATCAATTCCCTACTAAGGCTAATTTAAACACATTAGCTGTTGCCTCACTTACTAAATGGCTTTCCAAAAAGATAATTAATTCCTGTGTAGAGAGTAGATTGACGGGCTCACGCTGGATGTGAATCACTGCAAATTGCGGCCTCTATAAAACTCTTAACGATCGATTAATCGATAGTCTGTTCATTGTTTACGTCCCCTACGTTAGAAAGTTCAATTATTCTAGTCCAATTGGTTAACAAAGAAACTGTCTATTGTAAATTATTATGAAACAGTAGCTGTTGGCTCACTTACAGCATAGCTTTCAAAAAGCAATTCATTATTTGTGTTTGGAGAGCGGATCTGATAGTACGTCATGTCGTACTGACTGCTTGCTGCCAACTTCAGCCGTGCAAAAGCAGCACGGAGGGAAGTTGCAACGCATTTAGCGGAACAATGGTGACATCTGTTGTTTCAAGGTCACGACAGTAGTGGCGTTGTCTGCTGGGACGGGTTCCTCTCGACAGAAGCTGCTTTGTTCGGTGTGGCCACATCCATGCAGCCACAGTACAGTGGTATAGTTCCACTGTTTTCCATTGAGCTAATCTGAAGATCTGAGAGTTTAAATGTTGGCTTGATGGGTTCCACACAATCACCCCCGAGGGCAGCAACAGTTACTGTGGTTTGGTTTGTCTCATCTGATTAAAAAAGAAAGAAAGAGAGAAAAAAAGGCCCCAAGGGATTCTACATGAACTGTGTGTGTGTGTGTGTGTGTGTGTGTGTGTGTGTGTGTGTGTGTGTGTGTGTGTGTGTGTGTGTGTGTGTGTGTGTGTGTGTGTGTGTGTGTGTGTGTGTGTGTGTGTGTGTGTGTGTGTGTGTGTGTGTGTGTGTGTGTGTGTGTGTCATCTCACCTGTCTCGTAGGCCTGTCACAATTATTATTACATAATCTCCTGATCGCAATTATTTCTTTCAGAGCACGTTTTGAGCTTGTACGGCAGATAACACTGGTTTCTTTTTTTTAAAGTAGTTATTAAATTATGTTAGTTACGTGTCATATTATCTGCCCTACGTGCACCTTTTGTTTACTAAGCCTAAAAACAGAAATGTATATTTATGGCCTGGACCGCTGGCGTAGCAGTCCAGGCAACTAGACGACAATGTAGCCTGGACAGCGCGTCATAGGTTCGAGTTCTGACCCTGATGTCCTTAACTGCAGCCCCCACCCCCGACCAATTTATTTTAATTATATATATATGTATATATGTGTGTGTGTTCAATGACAGAAACACAATTACATCGTTAGCGGCAATGAATCATCACTAAAGTGTCACATGGTGACAGGCTAGCCCAACCTCTTCCCATCCTCTGCATTCTGTCGGTCCCTGGGCGCTGTCTTACATAACACACTTTATGAGCTGCAGGTGTAAAGAATGAAGCTTTATGATCCTTCATGTACTATATTATGACCTGTCTGTGTGTGTGTGTGAGAGAGAGAGAGAGAGAATTTAATAGAGAGGAAGAAGGGAAGGTGTTTATATAATCTGACCCTGATGTAAATACCAGTGCTGCTGACCCAATGCACTAGTAGTGACTAGTGACACACGTGTGTGTGTGTGTGTGTGTGTGTGTGTGTGTGTGTGTGTGTGTGTGTGTGTGTGTGTGTGTGTGTGTGTGTGTGTGTGTGTGTGTGTGTGTGTGTGTGTGTGTGTGTGTGTGTGTGTGTGTGTGTGTGTGTGTGTGTGTGTGTGTGTGTGTGTGTGCGCCCATTTGAAGTGGTCGTTGATAATAGAGTTGTGCTGCATGTGTGCGTGTGTACGCAGGGTTAAGAGTCAAGTGACACTGTGGGCACACAAGCACCGACCTGTATCACACACACACACACACACACACACACACACACACACACACACACACACACACACACTAATTTCATTGCATAAGGATGCCCCCACATCACTTTAGCCACAAACAAACTGTGCAACCAGCAGGGTCTAGAGACGAGGGGGGGGGTGTGTGTGTGTGTGTGTGTGTGTGTGTGTGTGTGTGTGTGTGAAGCTGATGTGTGTGAAGCTGATGTGTCTAGTCTACACAGCTCTGCATTCCTGTGCCTGCCAGTTTGAACAGAACACTGACCAAGGGAGTTGAGACCAAGACCACATTCTGTGAGATAAATAAGCAACCAGGTCTATGAAAACAAGCACCAAAAGAAGCAACTATTATTATTATTATAGGCCACATGAGCACTTTAAACCATCAGCTATTTGAAAATAGTAGATCTACAAGCTCACAACTCATTGTGATGCAACACATTTTTAGCTATTTTCAAAAAGAATCTTGAATATTTTGGAAACATTTTAACACAAATCTTGTATGGGGGTACCTCACACAAAAGGACATAATTACATATTAATTAACATTTAGGAAACAAGCCCAAAAAAGGAACAACACTTTAGAAGCAATCCCAACAATAAAAACCGCAACATTTATATTTACAAGCCCAAAGTCACTTATAATAAGTGGATATGGCAACACTGGTCTGCTGTATGAAAGCGGCCGTGTGTCTGTGCCTAGCAACAACATTTAAATAGGGCTCTTGGCTGCATTTCTATAGTAGTAAATTCATTAAAAAATCACACCTGTGTGAAGGGAGGTTTATTCCACGGCCCATAGCCAACGCTGTGATGTTCGCCATGAGGCTTCCTCGCCGCCGATTGCGGGACCGGGAGTGGATGCGACAACACACACAGTATAGGAGTAACATTTGTAACATCCGGTCGTGAGTTTTGGCTCTTCAAAATAAGGGTTGAACGGGGGAAATCCTGGCAGTACGAGGTGAATTAATGAATTGGTCCTGGCGGGTTAAGTGTTAAAATAAACATTAATAGTGGAAATAACAAATCTACATGCTCAAAATGCATCTTATTGCAAGCGTTTTGAGCTTGTAGATCTGCATTTTGACTTTTATACTGAACATATCCCCCATGACCGGTTTGAATGATGAATGAACGCCTGGATTGTATACTGTAGGTAAATAATGTAATTGCTTTCTAACTCACTCAATCCCATTGATCAAATTACAAACAAACCTAATTCTTTTTAACAACAAAACGAAACGTGGCAAACGCGTATACATTCTAATAAAGTCTACAGCGTTTATGACCTGTAACTCCTGCTTGTGTTGTCAGGAGCAGGTTAGCAACGATAGATGAGTCTAGCACGACAATTATCTCATAATAATATCATTATTTGATGTTCATGCGCAATTACAGCCCTTAATGCACGCTGATGAGTTGTTTGTGCGTCTTTGCAAGGAAGACGGGGTCATTCTAATCGAATCCAGAATTTCATCTAGTTCCCTCAGTTAATGGCTGTCTCTCCTCCCGTGCCCTGGAACACACAGGCCCCTCCCACTCAGGAAGTGGCGGCCGCAGTCTAACCCAATAAGAGTGAGGCGCTGACAGAGGGCCGGGTGGGCTCGTCAACGGCCCACCTACGCTAACTCGATTATAGCTTCTTGATCTGTCCTGATGATAAACGCACTTCTACAACATCACAGTGCCTCAGAACCCGCTGTACCAAGCTGTGTGTGTGTGTGTGTGTGTGTGTGTGTGTGTGTGTGTGTGTGTGTGTGTGTGTGTGTGTGTGTGTGTGTGTGTGTGTGTGTGTGTGTGTGTGTGTGTGTGTGTGTGTGTGTGTGTGTGTGTGTGTGTGTGTGTGTGTGTGTGTGTGTGTGTGTGTGTGTGTGTGACCTCGCCTTGGAAACAAGGACTGTAACGTACTGTACTTGCATTCATGCTGAATGTGGGCACAAATGTACTGAGCAGTTCCTGTGTGTGTGTGTGTGTGTGTGTGTGTATATGTGTGTGTGTGTGTGTGTGTGTGTGTGTGTGTATATGTGTGTGTGTGTGTGTGTGTGTGTATATGTGTGTGTGTGTGTGTGTGTGTGTGTGTGTGTGTGTGTGTGTGTGTGTATATGTGTGTGTGTGTGTGTGTGCCTGCGTGTTCAGGAAAGCGATTGTGTCGATGTATGTTTGAACCTTGGCCCGTTAAGGAGGATTAAGAGAAAGACGAGCGATAGAGATGGGATTGGGAGCAACAAGACAGGAAGAGGATGAGATGGAGCGGGTGAGACGGACGGAGGGGCAGGTGTCAGACATTGTTGTGAAATGCAGAGTTTTTTTCCTGGCCGGATCTCTGCCTGTAGCCCCCTGGAGGCTGGATGTCTGTGTAACCGGCGCGATCTTCTTGTAAAGGCACCACAGACCAGGATTCTCAGTTGAGTCGATTTATCCTGATAAACAGACATGCGAGGCAACCACCGCTATGCTCTTGGATATGTGTTTTCCACAGCAAAATGCTGGAACGATATTAAACAAGCAGCTTTACAGAGAAAAGAAACTGACATGGTAACACTAGCAAGTAAGCGCTGACTGGAGAAGATTGAGATGAAAGCACGGGAGCAGACGAGTGAGATGTGTAGAAGAGGAGAGGTTGACAAGAGAGAGGCAGAGGAACACATGGTCTTCATGCATAACGGTCCACATGTTGTTTAGGCTGCTTAAAGAGAGAGGCAGAGGAATACATGGTCTTCATGCATAACGGTCCACATGTTGTTTAGGCTGCTTAAACTCTATCAATCTCTCTCAGATTAACCTTTGCCACGTGCAGCCGGTTCCATCAGCACGCACGCACGCACGCACGCACGCACGCACGCACACAGACACATAGACACATACACACCCTGCAAGTGGTTCCTTGTGGAGTATTTACATCATCTGTAGCCATTTCACCCTGAAGAAGGTGCAAGTCGACACTGCCTGTAGCCCAAATAATTAAGGCCTTTTACCTACAAAATGAGTGAGACCTGGACCTGGATTTGTTATGCCTTTTTGGCATAATTTCTCCTCTCTCCTGAACATTATTCTCTTCCATGAGCATATGTATTAAACACTTAAACCCCATTATGGTTGAGTGGCGTCCCTCAGGGCTCTATGCTAATGCATTTTCTGTTTTCACTCTACATTAAATATCTTTGCGGATGCTTGTCGATCGGCTGTTTTCCGCGAAGGTTTTGCCTCGGCTACAGTGAGACTAACCAAGAATGGACCGAAGGTGTCCAGTCCACAGCGTGTTTGGCTCGTCTCCTAATAGCACCATGAGAGCATCTAGCCTACCGTATAGCCTATGGGTCCTAATAGCACCATGAGAGCATCTAGCCTACCGTATAGCCTATGGGTCCTAATAGCACCATGAGAGCATCTAGCCTACCGTATAGCCTATGGGTCCTAATGGCACCATGAGAGCATCTAGCCTACCGTATAGCCTATGGGTCCTAATGGCACCATGAGAGCATCTAGCCTACCGTATAGCCTATGGGTCCTAATAGCACCATGAGAGCATCTAGCCTACCGTATAGCCTATGGGTCCTAATAGCACCATGAGAGCATCTAGCCTACCGTATAGCCTATGGGTCCTAATAGCACCATGAGAGCATCTAGCCTACCGTATAGCCTATGGGTCCTAATAGCACCATGAGAGCATCTAGCCTACCGTATAGCCTATGGGTCCTAATAGCACCATGAGAGCATCTAGCCTACCGTATAGCCTATGGGTCCTAATAGCACCATGAGAGCATCTAGCCTACCGTATAGCCTATGGGTCCTAATAGCACCATGAGAGCATCTAGCCTACCGTATAGCCTATGGGTCCTAATAGCACCATGAGAGCATCTAGCCTACCGTATAGCCTATGGGTCCTAATAGCACCATGAGAGCATCTAGCCTACCGTATAGCCTATGGGTCCTAATAGCACCATGAGAGCATCTAGCCTACCGTATAGCCTATGGGTCCTAATAGCACCATGAGAGCATCTAGCCTACCGTATAGCCTATGGGTCCTAATGGCACCATGAGAGCATCTAGCCTACCGTATAGCCTATGGGTCCTAATGGCACCATGAGAGCATCTAGCCTACCGTATAGCCTATGGGTCCTAATGGCACCATGAGAGCATCTAGCCTACCGTATAGCCTATGGGTCCTAATGGCACCATGAGAGCATCTAGCCTACCGTATAGCCTATGGGTCCTAATAGCACCATGAGAGCATCTAGCCTACCGTATAGCCTATGGGTCCTAATGGCACCATGAGAGCATCTAGCCTACCGTATAGCCTATGGGTCCTAATGGCACCATGAGAGCATCTAGCCTACCGTATAGCCTATGGGTCCTAATAGCACCATGAGAGCATCTAGACCAGGGGTTCTCAACGTTTTTGGCCGGGGACCCCCGGAAATGCTTTGGCAATGTCTCGGGACCCCCGCCCCGCCCCCTCCCGACCCCCAATATAAATTGACTGCTACAATAACCTTAAACCATTTTGGGCGGGAACCCCTTTTGGTGTTTTAAGCATTGTTATAATTTAGCTATTGAAAAATAGCAGATCTACAAGCTCATAGCGCGCCACCGAGTGGCGCGCTACGAGCTTTTAGGTCTGCTATTTTTGAAAAAAAGTGAAAATAAAATTTAAAAATAAATCTTTTTTCAAAAAATAATTTGGGGACCCCCTAAAATAATTTGGCGACCCCCCGAGGGGTCGCGACCCACGGGTTGAGAACCCCTGATCTAGCCTACCGTATAGCTTATGGGTACAGTATGTTAAAGCAGTGGTTACTCCAGTACATTTTGAATGCCGGACTTTCACTTGCAACAGAGTATTTCTACATCGCAGTATTGCTACCTTTACTTAAGTAAAAAGAATTGTAGTATTTTATTCCACCACTCGTATGTACACTACTACTGTCCAGAAGTATCCTAAGCCTTCCTTTGTAATATCACCAGCTCTGTGGTGGATTAATCCTGATCTCGGCAGGCTATCTTAATCCACACTGCGGCTAATCCATGCCTTGATGTAAACACAAGAGAGAACCATCTCTCACTCTCTCTCTCTTTCCTCTTTCTGTCTCTTTCGTCTCCTCTCTCCGCTGTCCCTTGTGTGTGTGTCTGCCTCAGCGGGTATTAGTCTGGCAGCGAGGAGGGGTATGAGACCTCAACATCCTTACTCTCCCAACAGCCTATCCTGACTTCTTGGGATAAACGTGACCAAACGTCAAACGTTTGACTGTAAGGAGGCACTTCCACACTCCAGGAATGCGGAAGTGCCGTTCTCAAACCCAAGACGTGTCACCCGTTTACGTCCTCTAAATACAGTTCAGGCCACTTCAGACGGGGGACTATTGGCACGGGCCAATAGTCGCTCTGCGGGGATGGCGCCGCTGACTCGTGTGCAGATTGTAGCTTGGAAAAAAATGCTGACCACGATCCAGCTCTTTCACGCTTGCCTCTCTGCCCCTCAGCTCCTCCGCGCGTCCCAAACAATCACCCGCCTCAAATTGAACATGAATTTCAAGGCGCCTCAGTCGCTCCCCATCTGAAACGGCCTCATGAACCACGGAGGCGCCGCAGAGCTAGGTGATTATGATTTAGCACCCAAAGGGTGCATTATTGAGATGGGTTAACTCTCACTGAGGGTGAGGGGACATTGGGCTTGGGCCTGTTTAAAAATGAAACTGGGAAGATAGATGATAGATGCACGATTTGTGTTGGGGGGGGGGGGGGGGGTCTGAAGGGGGGCATTCATTGCCTAGGGCGCTCTAAACCAGCTACAACCAGCCTTAGGAGATTCTCCACCACCCCTCGACGTGGGGTGAATACATTGTGTGTTTTAGCATTTATTTGTCTGGACATACATATGTTTACACGCTCGTTTGTCCCCCACTCACGGGTAATATATGGGTGCGTGTGCATGCGTGTGTGTGTGTGTGCGTGCGCGTGCGTGTGCGCGTGTGAGTGTCACTGTCACGGCTTGTTATAATGAGCTCCAAGTCCCAGGATAATATGCGGTGCCCAGTAGGCAGAAGAACCAGGCGCAGACTGTTCTGTTCCGTCTGGGTTTCCTCTCCTGAGCTGAATGCTCCTCGCACGATTAACACAACAACAGCAACAAAGTGTTTCCGTGTTGTCTGTCATCCAACAACACACATCGGAAGCCAAGATTATACCTTTTGCTTTGGTAATTTGGTTATGGACGCTATTCGAGCACGCCGCGTATGACGTATGTCCAATACATGTGTGTACCTTGACACACATGTATGTGTGTCAACTACCGTGTGTTTTTCTGTGAAGTTGCTTATACACATTGGTAGTTGCGGGTTGGGTTTTTTGGGGGCTTGTTTCTATAGTATAGTTTCTTATTTGGACTTGTTTCCTAAATGTATAGTTTCATGTCAAGGACCCCCAGATTATTATTATTTTTTTATTAGATTTACAAGCTCACAACACGTCACGTCGCGACGCGTTGTGAGCTTGTAGATTGTCTGTTTTCAAATCGTCTGTTCAAATAGCCTTAGCTTTTTTCGGCTTGTTTTCATAGACCTGCTTATTTCTCTCACAAAATCTGGCAACACACACGTGTGTGTGTGTGTGTGTGTGTGTGTGTGTGTGTGTGTGTGTGTGTGTGTGTGTGTGTGTGTGTGTGTGTGTGTGTGTGTGTGTGTGTGTGTGTGTGTGTGTGTGTGTGTGTGTGTGTGTGTGTGTGTGTGTGTGTGTGTGTGTGTGTGTGTGTGTGTGTGTGTGTGTGTGATCAACTAGGGTGCGTGCGTGCACATGCACTGTGTGACTGTCATTCACCCTGTGAAAGATTACTCCAGATTACCCCAGATTATACACGTCTCCGAAGAGTGTTTTTTTTCTGTCAATGTAAAGGATTATAGTATAATTATGCCACTTCTTACCTCATAATCTCCCTAATCCCATTTTACTCATAACGTTCTTTTCGTTGCCGTGTGATAGTTATGTTGAATCATTTCTCTACAACGAGAAGTTAATCTGTTTCACCAAAACACCCTGACAGATATAGTTAACTTCCAAACTCATTTCCTCCCCACAAACATGAATGGTTTGTGACAGTTGTGGAGTTCTTGTCTTAAATTCTCAATAAGCAAAGCAAATGGTTTGGGCTGCGGCTTTACTTTTTTGTTATGTCTCATGATATCTCCATTTAATCGTTTTTCGGCGGCAAACCAAATGTCTGCAGAGTTTTCATAATAGCTTTTTTCTAATGCTGTGTCTGTCGTCTCTGGAATTTGCGATGCAGCTGCTTTTAAAACTAAAAGTAAAGTACACCAGGCAGAGAAGCTTGACTCTGTAAGATTTGCGCTGCGAGGTGTGTGGCCTTGTACTGTAGATCGGCTATTTTGACGATGTTTGCCTCTTCCTTACATAAAATTTGACAATTTGACCAATTTGGTATTACAAAGATCTTAAGTCATTGAATTGTAACTTCAGAAATGTGCAAATACCCGGTTATTATTATTAGTAGTAGTGGTAGTGGTGGTGGTGGTGGTGGTGGTGGTGGTGGTAGTAGTGGTAGTATTAGTAGTAGTAGTAGTAGTAGGCTAGTAGTAGTAGTAGTAGTATTATTTGGGGACCCCTTGCCTGGTTTGTTTGTTTATTGATGTATACAGCCACTCAGGAAGATTTCTGTTCACGCACACTCAAAAGATGTCTGGCGATGTGCAGGTTTTTATTCAGTTGTTTTTGTAATTTCTCCACCGCAAACAGGATGTTTTTAATTGGAGAAGTGACACTAGTAGATAACTAAAATACTATTTGACACTTCAACTGTTATCAAGACCCCCCCCCCCCCCCCCCCACCCCAGCATGCGGTGACAGCCTGGAAGGACACAGAAAATAATTGGGATATTCATAAGAACTTTCATTCCATTTTCTGTTTTTCCTGAGAGCACATGCGCGCGCACACACACACACACACACACACACACACACACACACACACACACACACACACACACACACACACACACACACACACACACACACACACACACACACACACACACACACACACACACACACACACGGTGACAACCACTGTTTTTGCCATGCAGATAGACTGTGGCACCAAACATGAATTCATTAGCGCCCTTTGATGTGCTAGAACAGCATGAGGCCTTGCATGTGTGTGCGTGTGTGCGTGCCTGTCAGTTGCATGTGATATATCTGTAGTCAAATCCGTTAACTGCCAATGGAACAATGAACTGCCTACAGCGCGCGCACACACACACACACACACACACACACACACACACACACACACACACACACACACACACACACACACACACACACACACACACACACACACACACACACAAGTTAAATGTGTTTTGTTGACATAAGTGCTACAATTATTTTAGCAAGGCACTTTAATAATAGTCATGCTCCTATTTTCAACACAACATTTAACAACCACATCTCATCATAAAACACACATAAAACTATATATACAGTTGGACAGAATTCTCTTCTCTCCATATTTTTACTTTTTTGTGTTTTTTCGTAAATGAACGCCCCACTTGATCCTGCTACAGCGTCACACGAAGCATCCACTTTGCGCCGCGTTTCGAGCTTGACAATCTGCTCCTTTCAATGCTTCCCAATTTTAACCCATTTTGGTGTTAGCTATTGAAAAATAGCAGATCTACAAGCTCATAGCGCGCCACCGAGTGGCGCGCTACGAGCTTGTAGGTCTGCTATTTTTGAAAAATCGAAGAACCACTGACATAGAAACATAGCTTTTTCAGAAAACTGTCAGGATGTTGAAGACATTTTTAGAATCTGATCTCAGGTCAAAATGAGTTAATCCTGAAAAGTAACACTTTTGGACATGAGGTTTCCACCCGACAGAGACCGTGCATAGCGCAAGACAAGGCTAGGGAAATGCTGCACTCACGCACGCACGGTCGCACACACAGCGCATATTACAGCTAGATTATGGGTTAATCAGCAGCTCTTCATGCATGTGTGTGTGGTTGTGATGCATGCATCATCAGAGGCAAGGCGGGCTCTAATTAATGCTGCTTGATTATCAGCAGGCGTAGACAAACTGCATCTAAACGAGCCCCTCCCCCACCGCCCACCCCACCCAAATCGGGAAGGATAAACGCGTGTCCCCGGTGGGTTTCACAGTAGAAAGCACCGGTGTTTGTTTGCCTAAACTTTTTCTATTTAGCTCGAGACCCAAATGAGAAATTAGGTGTCTCCCTCCCCTAACACACTTACAAGAATGGCTTATTTACTAGTGAAAATAGCAGATCTACAAGCCGACAACGCATCGCATCTGCTATGTTCACTACCGTTTTTTTTTTTCATGAATTTGTTTTATTCCCCTTGAAACCCCTTGAGTTTTCATTTTTAGATTTTTAATCTTTTGAATTAATAATTAAAACCTTTTGGTAGGAAACGAGGGTTAAAAAAATGTAGTCGCTTCCCTTAAAAATATGCCCGTAACCCAAAATCGGGTCCCGACCTATGGTTTGGGCAAACTATTGGAATACCCCCCACAGTGATGCAATCCCCTGTCCCACACCACTGTGCAGCAGTGTCTGTGTGTGTGACCGTTGGGGTCCTCTGTGCCTTTTTTGGAGCTTTTGCAGTTGAATGTGGGTCACAGCGCTTCTCGGGTGGTGCAGTGTAAAGTGTCTGCCCACCACCACAGAGGTTGTGGGTTCGAATCCACCGTGCATCAGGCTTTGTCTGACGCTTTGTCCGACCCTCAAGTTGAGAACCACTGTTTTTATTTAAAAAAAAATATTCCACGATTTTGTAACCCATTTTTTCCACCCAGTGTCAATTGTCTAATGTAATCCTGTGCTCTACACTCCCTCCGCCAACCTGGGGAGAGCAACGGACCTAATGCTTCCTTCAATGCATGAGGAGTGTGGTTTTTCCAACCAGTTTCTCTCACCTCCATCAGGCTGGCCAGGACCACTGTTGTAGCTCAATTATGCTGAAATGATCTACTTTGAAACGTTAAAATGTCCCCCCTGCTATTTCTAAAATAGGACCTAAGGGTCTTCAACATTTTTCAGGCCAAGGACCCCTTAGCTGAGAGAGAGATGAAAGAGGACCCCCACTTGGGATATTGGATTCATGTTAAATGTGTATTTTCCGACATTTAACCATTAAACCCTCAATACAATACTCGATAATTGGTCTGCTATTTTTTTGCACGTACTGTACACCAAACCTCTTCGCGGGAAAATAGCTGATCTTTAAGCAAAGATCCCCTCCCAGAATACGGATGCGAGGGGAAGTTCTGATCACACAAAGATGTGGCGCCCCCCCCCCCTCCCCCCTCTGCAGTAACTCT
The DNA here is from genome assembly GCF_951216825.1 of Electrona antarctica. NCBI lineage: Eukaryota > Metazoa > Chordata > Actinopteri > Myctophiformes > Myctophidae > Electrona > Electrona antarctica. Next base: position 13,921,258 of record NC_136804.1, read on the forward strand.
GCAGACCTCCCTGTTGAAGACCCCTTGGGTAAACCGTTGGGAGTGGAGACCCCCTAGGGGATCCCCACACCCCACTTTGAGAAGCACTGTGGTGTAATACAGTTGGAAGGCAAGGCGTGTATAACGTACAGTACAGTACAGTACATGTAAGAGCATGATGTATATGTTCGTGGCCTCTGGAGAAACTGGAGATGGTGGGGGTTGGTGGCGGTTTGCCATGTCTGCTTTTTATATTTATAAGCGACTTTGGGTTTGGGCTTGTTTTTTTTTTCTGTAAAGTTGCTTGAAAATATTGGGTAGTTGTAGGTTGCGTTTATTGAAAAAAAAGAGAACAAAAAGGCTTGTTTTCAATGTGTATTTATTTGGGCTTGACTCACATTATTGTTTGCATGTCAAGAACGCCCAAAATTAATGTATTTCTCCATATTTTTTTTGATATTCCAAATATTTCACCTTTACTCGGATCTTCCAATCCGAGCCAAGCTCTCAACGCGTCGTGAATGCGACACATTGTGAGCTTGTAGATTGGCTATTTTCAAGTAAAAGTGAAATATTCATATAGCCGACGCATATAGATTCAAAGTGCTCATGTGGCCCATTCTTTCCGGCTTGTATTCATTGACCTGGTTGCTTATTTCTCTCTCAAAATCTAGATCTAGAAAGTCTACTTTCTCTCATTTTCTCCTCCCATCTCTCTCTCTCTCTCTCTCTCTCTCTCTCTCTCTCTCTCCCCCTCTCTCTCTCTCTCTCTCTCTCTCTCTCTCTCTCTCTCTCTCTCTCTCTCTCTCTCTCTATCAATCTCTCTCTCTATTAATACCCGCTGGTGACTATAGTTGTCGAGGTATTTCAGAGCGGTACTTTGTTATATCTGTCCCCACCACCACCACCACCACCACCAGGCAAATGAGATGTGGGAGCTCTTCCCCGTGTGAGATTAATATTACAAGAGCTCTTCTTTATTTTTAGAAGAACGTCGAGGGCCTCTCTCTTTCCCTCCCTCTCTCATCATATACTTTCTTTATTTCCC
>NC_136804.1:13927284-13939784 GCF_951216825.1 Electrona antarctica
TCTTCTTCTGCTGCTTCCTGTCCGGTCTGGCGCCACATCCTGCCGGGTCCCAGGCGGCGGTGCACGCCCCTCCGGCCGCCTCCCAGTTTCAGGTGATCACGGCGTCTCTCCAGGACGAGGAGTACGCCTCGTTCCGCTCCGAGAACCCAGAGTGGAAGTTCAACCACCTAGCGGTGGACTACCGCAACGGCAACGTGTACCTGGGCGCCGTCAACCGCATCTACAAGCTGTCGCCCGGCCTGGAGGTGCAGGTGTCCCACCAGACCGGCCCCGACGAGGACAACCGCAAGTGCTACCCCCCGCGCATCGTGCAGCCGTGCAGCGAGCCACTCTCGCTCACCAACAACGTGAACAAGATGCTGCTCATGGACTACCGGGAGAACCGGCTGCTGGCGTGCGGCAGCCTCTACCAGGGCATCTGCAAGCTGCTGCGCCTGGACGACCTGTTCAAGCTGGGCGAGCCCTTCCACAAGAAGGAGCACTACCTGTCGGGCGTCAACGAGAGCGGCTCGGTGTTCGGCGTGATCGTGTCGTACGGCACCGCCACGCCGGACATGCTGTTCGTGGCCACGGCGGTGGACGGCAAGCCCGAGTACTTCCCCACCATCTCCAGCCGCAAGCTGGCGCGCAACTCCGAGGAGGACGGCATGTTCGCCTACGTCTTCCACGACGAGTTTGTGGCGTCCATGATCAAGATCCCGTCGGACACGTTCACCGTCATCCCGGACTTCGACATCTACTACATCTACGGCTTCGCCAGCGGCAACTTCGTCTACTTCCTGACGCTGCAGCCCGAGATGGGCAACGGGCCGACCTCGGGCTCGTCGTCGACCGGCCGCGAGCAGGTGTACACGTCCAAGATCGTGCGCCTCTGCAAGGCCGACACGGCCTTCAACTCCTACGTGGAGGTGCCTGTCGGCTGCGTCAGCGGCAACGTGGAGTACCGCCTCCTCCAGGTACAGTATAGGCCTGTACACATTTAAAGGGGAATACCACTCATTTTCAATATTGAACTATGCCATTAATATACCTTAGAGTTGTGTGGAAATAATAAAAAAGTTACCCTCCTCTGTTTATCGTTTAGCCTATAGCACTGGAGGTCTAGAACTCAGGGTCATGTGATCAGTGACATCACAAAGATGTACTCTTTGGCCAGCAGAGTACACCTTTGTGATGTCACTGTTCTCATGACATGAAGTTCTAAACCTCCAGTTCTAGGCTAAACCGAAGGGGAGGGGATTTTGTATTATTTCCACACAACTCTAAGGTATATTAATGACAGTTCAACGTTGAAAATTAGTGGTATTCCATTAAGTTGACCATGAATTATCACACACAAAAAATGTAATTGTTTTTTTGAACATTAGAATATTATGAATAGAAATTTTCTAAAAGGCAAACGCCTTTTAGGCTTCGTAATAAAACAAAATGTGCACAGGGAAGATAATTATGACAAATAATTAAAATATTCTAAGAAATTACTGGCATTTTTATGAATTTTATACTTAAAAAAATAGCTGATCTACAAGCATCCAAACTTGAAAATTTTTCAACATGGACACGATTATGACAAAAGAATTGCGATCAGACGCTCAGTGTAATAATGGTTTGAACCCTGCCTCCAGGTGGCCTACCTCAGTGTAATAACGGTTTGAACCCTGCCTCCAGGTGGCCTACCTCAGTGTAATAATGGTTTGAACCCTGCCTCCAGGGGCCTACCTCAGTGTAATAATGGTTTGAACCCTGCCTCCAGGTGGCCTACCTCAGTGTAATAATGGTTTGAACCCTGCCTCCAGGCGGCCTACCTCAGTGTAATAATGGTTTGAACCCTGCCTCCAGGCGGCCTACCTCAGTGTAATAATGGTTTGAACCCTGCCTCCAGGTGGCCTACCTCAGTGTACTAATGGTTTGAACCCTGCCTCCAGGCGGCCTACCTCAGTGTACTAATGGTTTGAACCCTGCCTCCAGGCGGCCTACCTCAGTGTAATAATGGTTTGAACCCTGCCTCCAGGTGGCCTACCTCAGTGTAATAATGGTTTGAACCCTGCCTCCAGGCGGCCTACCTCAGTGTACTAATGGTTTGAACCCTGCCTCCAGGCGGCCTACCTGTCCAAGGCCGGCGCCATTCTGGCGCGCTCGCTGGACGTGGCACCGGACGACGACGTCCTGTTCGCCATCTTCTCCAAGGGCCAGAAGCGGCGGCCGCGGCAGGCGGCGCAGGACTCGGCGCTCTGCGTCTTCTCGCTGCGCAACATCAACGAGAAGATCAAGGACCGGCTGCAGTCCTGCTACAAGGGCGAGGGCACGCTGGACCTGGCCTGGCTCAAGGTCAAGGACATCCCCTGCAGCAGCGCCGTGAGTTGTTACCTTTGCTTTAAACACGGACGGACGAACACGCACGCACGTGCGCACACACACACGCACGCACACATACACACACAAACACACACACACAGAAGTAGACCCCTAGTTTAAGTGGTTAAATTAAATAATTTAAAAGAACACAGTAGGACTTGAGACTTAACACCGCCCTGATAAAATATGTATTTAGGACGAACACAGATTCTCCCCGGGACACAGTCGGTGGGTGGGTGGGGGGGGGGAGAATGGGGCGAAGAGGATTTATTTTATTCTATTTTGTTCCACTTTTCAATGTCAACTGACACTGCTGCTGTCGCTGGCAAACAGTGCGTGTCTTGTCTTGTACGTGTGAAACCAGGACATGACAACTCCTGAATGTCTTGTTGTAGTTGGTAACAAATACATTCTCTTAGTTACACTGACATTGTGCTTGTGAGATCGTTCACTTACTTACTTACTTACTTACTTACTTACTTACTTACGCTGTCCCTTTAGAAGACTACTGTCATGGTACACCAAGGGAATTTTGTTACTTACGTTACTTCTGTGTAACCTATAATGTTTTCAGATCATACTATAGTGTGCTGATTACGTTTTTAAATGAGTAATACACTGTCTGGGCGTCATCTTGGCCGAGATGCAAAACGGAGTAGCTCTGTAATTGAAATCAGCTGTGTTTGGAGGAAGGTGCAGCTATGGGAATCACACAGGTGAATTAAATCAAGATTAATTTATATTCACAAGGGTCTATCTATGTCATCACACAGCACATTTCCGTTTGACAGGAAGCAATTAAGATTGCATGGCCTTTTAGGGACTTGATATACGTCTCTATTGTTAGGTTAGTCCACCGCATGACCACGGATATGCGCTAATACTGTGAAGAACACATTTGTCATTTCACCATGTCTTTAAATAGCTAACAACGAAGGAACATTACTCATTGAGTCACTACTGAGCTGCAATATGAATGAAAAACTGAATCAATTCTTAGACAAGAACACTGCAGGTCAGTATTTGAATAGTAATGTAATTAGTTTGCTTGCACTGCACCGTGCACAGCAGGTATTCACACACATAATAAATAGCATGTTCAAGTTCGGTTCAATTAACAAGATATCTTAACCGGTGCCTTCTTCTCTTCTGGATCAATGCAGAAACACCAACCAACGCATTATCATAATTCTATTCCAGCCTTAACGCGCATTAGACAGTCAGTGATCCACATTTATTTCGTTTTCCCCTCACAATGAAGAAAATTAGGTTAAAAAGCATGTTAGGTGCGGTTCGTTGAGCCGAGCGGCCAACGCTCAATTATGCAAACATTTTAAGGTCTTGTTTGGTTTCTTTTTGGTTCTTTGAGCCTTTTGATGAAAAAAAATAAGAACACCGGCGGTCTGAAGAAAAAACAAGAAAATGCGTGTGATCTAAGAGTCCATTTGTTAGGGTAATCATGTCCCCTCCTACTCTAACTGGCAGAGACCACACTAATGACTCATGCTGTGCTCTCTCTCTCGCTCTTTTGAATTCCCTCTGGCAGCAGAAATAAACACAGGCAGCAGAAGGTGCTGGTGGAAGAACATCCACTTCTAGGGTAGACCAGAGCTTCATTAGTAGTAGTGGTTATCAGGTCGTATACAACACACGCAGGCACGCACCAGGCCCAGCGCCACAGGGTGCCAGAGGGGGCCTAGCTGGCATTTGCAAATCCTGCCCCCCCCTGCAGTTTTATGTTTTATGTACATATTGTTTTACTATATAAAAATGACGTGTGCCCCCCCCCCCCCCCCCCCCCCTGACTTGATTGTCATGTCATACAACCAAGTATAAAAAGGGACGTTCATTTATGAGAGATGAAAGATACAGTATATGGAGATACATGCAAGGTCTGTGCCTGGCAGTGAGGATATGATGGCTTCTGTCCTTGCCATGTTTCAGAGACACAACCTCTAGCCCTCCTCCCAGTCCAGTTGTAACGTTATCTCAGTGAATGGATGGTCCTCAGAGCCCACTTATGTGTTTGAATCACATGCTTTATCTGTGTATCTACCTTTGTGCACGTGGCCACGTGCACGGGGCCTCCTCGAGCCCAAGGGGTTGAGGGTCTGATAAATCATGTGGGGACGACGGTGTCAGACGGGGGGGTGTGGGGGGGGGGGGGGGGGGACTAGCGCTAAGGGATGATGCCATTTCAATACATTGGCGCACTCTCACCGCATAAATTATATGACTCAGAACTACAAATGAGATGGATGGCTACACACGCATGCATGCACGCACGCATGCACGCACGCACGCATGCACACACGCACGCTAGTAGAGGCTCTGGCCTGCGTCGCGTGTTCGAATCCCGTTCATGACGACCTTTGCTGCATGTCTCTCCCCTTCTCTCTCTCCCTCTTTCCTGTTCATCTTCACTCTAACTATCAATAAAGGCACAAAAGCCAAAATCAAATCTTAAAAAAGGCGTATATTAGATTAATAACACTTCTAAATATAGTGCAGAGAAGAAGCACAATGAGTTTGTTGTCGTAGACACATCTCACTCCCCTCTTCACACATCATTTAAAGACACTAAAGGAATTATCTGAGGTTTACCAACCCACAGTTCGTGCGTGTGTGTGTGTGTGTGTGTGTGTGTGTGTGTGTGTGTGTGTGTGTGTGTGTGTGTGTGTGTGTGTGTGTGTGTGTGTGTGTGTGTGTGTGTGTGTGTGTGTGTGTGTGTGTGTGTGTGTGTGTGTGTGTGTGTTCAGCTTCTGATAATATCGACCCATCAATGTATCATAACTGCTAATAACACTGATGATTGACCTGAGAATTCCTGCCTTTGGCGTTTAGTGTTTTCTTTGTCTACACTCTGCAGATAGACTAGACTAGACACCAGTCAATGTAGTTCTGCATGCCAACCTAGCTCCCTCCATGGAGCTCGCTGATGTAGTGAGTTGTTTGCGTCTCTGGGGGTAAGTTACTGCAGGGGTTAACACTAAGGTCTTCAGAGGCACGTTCCCATCGGGCAAAGTACAGTTGGGTGCCACCGATATTGTCCCTTATCATTTGACCCATTTAGGCCTGACCTCAAAATCCTTCTAAATCCTCCAGTTTTCTGAAATAAATATTTTCACGATTTTTCAAAAATAGCAGACCTACAAGCTCGTAGCGCGCCACTCTGTGGCGCGCTATGAGCTTGTAGATCTGATATTTTTCAATAGCTAAATTATAACATAATGTTTAAAACACCAAAAGGGGTTCCCGCCCAAAATGGGTTAACTGTCCTTTTGCGCAGATCACGCAAACCTCAGCAAAAAGAAAAGGACAATATCGATGGCCTCCAACTGTACTTCTTGGTCATGCCCACTTGTCCAGAAAAGTGAATCCAACAGGATACAGTAAACAGTTAATATTCCATCTTTTGACAGAGTAAATGTAGTAATCAAACACGTTTGTTTGACTCCTTGAGGGGGTTCCCGGACCCCACGTTTTTGAGAACCACTGCACTAATCCTTGCTAGTTTGTTTGTTTGTATGGTCGGTTGCCAGGGGGGGACCAGGCCAGACCAAACTACGAGGCAATTGGCTGGAAACTCCCTGTGCATGGCCTTTTTATATTGCTGAAGCAAAGCAGTATAGACGGAATAATGACCCATTAGTTTTGTTTTATTACTGGCCATCTGGTTTATACTGGAGCTGCTGCTAATATGAGATGCACTGAGATGATAAGAGAGCTTTTTCTCTCTTCTTGGTTTGTCACTCATTCTTACGCTTTATCTTGCATCTTTCTCTCTCTCTCTCTCTCTCTCTCTCTTTCTCTCTCTCTCTCTCTCTCTCTCTCTCTCTCTCTCTCTCTCTCTCTCTCTCTCTCTCTCTCTCTCTCTCTCTCTCTCTCTCTCTCTCTCTCTCTCTCTCTCTCTCTCTCTCTCCCCCACCCAACTCATTTCGCCCTTCAAGTTTTTCTGTCGTACTTTTCTTTTTCCCTCGTCCAATTACAGTAGAGGATGAACAGCCCCTCCCACCCCCACCCCCCCACCCTACCTCATTAGGCTGGCTGTGCAGAGCTATACGCATGCATGCATGTGCGCATGCACATGCCCACATGCACATTGCACACGGAAGCTTCTACATTCACTTTTGTGTGCCGTGATGATTCTAATCACATGTTGTCCGTAAAACATATCTCGAAATGAGACGCTTCGCGCAGTTTTTAAAGCTTTTTTTAGTTTTTGACGCTTTTGTGTGACGCTGTAGTATGATTCTGCCCGACATCAACGATATGATAAAAGAATGAAATTAATTAAAATGCACAGTAATACAAAACAAAAAAGTATATTACACATCTATGTATTGCATTTGTACAGTACTATATATCACATCCTGGTGTGTGATCGCTTGTCACCGATCGGTCATGCAGTCAGGAAACCACAAAGGATTTAACCCAAAATGTGAATATATATTCTTTCAGAGCGAACATTTTTAACTTAAAATCTTTGCTTCTGGGAGGCCCCTGGAACTACATATTTTTTGATGAGGGTCCGCAGCCAAAGAGAATCGGCCTCAGGTCTAAATTATGGGTTGGGAGAGAGAGAGTTGTGCGGTGTGAACTGCAGAGGTGATCTCATGATGACTCTGAAAGTCGTACACGTACGGTGTACCAGCAGCCATGACTAACTAATTAACAGCCTGAGCCACCTGGCACCCTGGGATTAGTTTTTATAAAATAACATCCATATGGCTTCCTATGAACTGTAGGTCATGTTCAGTTCATTATCACACAGACATATATACAGTTTATACACCTGTATTCAAATGAGCACCGCTTTCTCTTTGAGTCATTGTGCTAAAGTAAAAAAAAAAAACACTTTGTGTGAAGGGCGCCTTACTTCTTTAAAGTGCTCTAAACAAACATTAAAAGTCCATATCCTATAGCCTATATATGTTATAGGTTGCCATATGACGTCATTTCCGAAAGCCAAGCGTTGGAGGGGCTAGCGCACCTCAAAAAACAAAAACATGTTTTAAAAAGATTTTCTGACACTCAAAAATATTTGAGACCGAACCGGAGCGTTAGCCCCGCCCCCAAGCTATTCATTTCGATGAAGTTGCTCAGTGGCGTTTTGAAGCACCTGGAAGACTGCCGGAAGTACAATTATAACTCAATGGCTCGAGTGAGCGGAAGTTAAGCCCGGACCTCAAAGCCCGGACCTCAAACGTCATGTGCGTCATGAAAGTGCTGCAGTTCCTCTTTTCGCCAGTAGGTAGTGGCAGCTTCAACATTGGTTAGCCTTACTGGGGGCTTGATATACGGACCCCGCCTCTAGGAGACCCCAACGTAATGGCAACGTATACTCTGTGTATGTAATGGTTGAGCCCCACGGCAGCTTTTAACATTTGTCCGGTTGCTATGGCAACGCCCTGTCACCACCAGCTATGGGACATAACATCTGATCACCGTTTTGCTCGGTTACAAGCAGGATTTTCAAACCTCCGGAGTCGGAGTCCAGGAGAGCTGTCCTTGGTGGATCTTCTGGCATCCAAAATTCGGATGTAATTTGTGCCTTTGTACTGCGTCGCTCCCGACATGTAAATGCTTCTGGCGAGAGGTAAACCGTATGTGGTTGTGCCAATGATACTAAAGTGTTTGTAGTGAGTGTGTGTGGGGGGCAGGGGGGGGGCGGGCAAACTCCTTCTCCTAAAGTGAACTCGGATGGTGGCACTGGGAACCTCATAAATGCTAATAGCTAGCTGTCACAGAAATAATTAATACAATATTGTCTTCTTTCTAGAGTCAAACTGATGTCTATGGAAATGCTCTCCTCTCCCTTTTCATCATCTCTCTCATAGCTTTAGACATGCAACTGCGGCTTAGCAATAAAATTGACAAGTCAATTTCAAAGCCGTTTCATGTTTCGAACTCTTTCACAGCTCGTGTCCAGCTTCTTGTAGATCCACATTCACTTGGAATACTCTTGGAATGTAAGACATGCTGGCACCGACCCAGTTTTCTGCTCCAACATTGAACTGGAAGTTGAACGAGTCAAGATATAAATTGCTCCCATCGGGGTTTGGCTTGGCAGCCACACGCATGGCGCTTATTTTAGAACAACTAGAGATGTGGAATCACTCTGTTAGACCTGTGTTGTAGAGGTGAGAAGCAGTAGGATGATCCTTACTCTGAAATGAGAGCTTCTTCTCTTCCATATAATTGGTCCTGGCTGTAGCCATTTAAAAAAAAGAAAACTGGGAATCTATCACAGAACAGATCTATGAATGAAATGTTTTTGTAACTTGTAATGATAAAACATCCAACACAAACAAAGGGTGGGAAGATGGAAAGGCAGAGAGGGAGAGATGGAGAGAGAGAGACGGAGCCAGACAGACAGACAAACAGACAGACAGACAGACAGACAATTGGGAGGAGAGTGGCTACGCTTGGCTGAGCCTCATAATGCTGATGCTCAACAGTATCAGTGTGACGCACACGACCTGCACCATACATCATACTACCTGCATCCATAGATCATTGTCATGTGACATGTGACCTATTGGAAAAAAGAAAAACAACAGGAAAGCCGTCTGCTGCTCGCTGTTCACTACGTCAGCAAAAACACAGAACAATAACAACATCCTTAGATGCTCCCAAATGGTCCATTACGGGTCCATTTGGTTCCATTTATTTAAGGGGTCTTCAATGTTTTTCATCCCAAGGACACCTGAGGGATCCCCACTACTGTATAAATTGTGTTGCACATTAAACCTTTTCATAGATTTCGCCCATTATCGCCGGGCGACGTCGCCCAAAAGATGAATTATTTTTATCTTTTCGGCCGAAATTCCTCCGCCCACTTTTCGACCATCGCCTGTTCGCCTGCTATCGCCTCTACGCCAGTAGTTGCCGGGTCCCATTGACAAATAATGCACTTCCGGAAAATTCGTCTGGCTGTCGCCCGCTGTTAAAACGTAGTGTCTGTCTCCTCCCCTAGGGGTCCCGGACCCCCTGTTGAAGACCCATGATTTTTATGTTTTAAGTTAAATGAAAACCAATGATTTTACTGCAATCTTTTTCCCCCTTCTATACATGGAGATTGGAGATGGTTCTGCTCTTTCGCACGCACGCACGCACGCACGCACGCACGCACGCACGCACGCACGCACGCATGCACGCATGCATGTACACTCACACGCTCACACACTCACACACTCACAAACACACACACACACACACCCACCAGTTCTCTATCATCTTCTCTTTCTCTCTCTTGTTCTCATTACAACAAAGCTTTACATACACACACACACACACACACACACACACACACACACACACACACACACACACACACACACTGTGGTATTTTCAGATTGTCTTTCATCGACGGCAAGAGCGTGGCAGGAGAAAATTACGAGGTCGCTCGGCTCGTACATCCACAACGCCGGGCCGCCTCTCGTCCTCTCCTCTCTAATGATCATTAATTACATGTCATTAGCTAACATGCTACGGGCTATTCTTCCACATTTGTCATCCGCAGCCGACTTTCCCCATTTGGAATTAATTCCATTTAATTAGATTACTCTGCTGTGTCTCAGAGTCCCCTCTTCTCTCTTCCTCTTTCTCTGCACCTCTCCTCTCTTTCTTTCTTTTCCCCCCAAACTTAAAAAGAAGTCGCCTCGCCAACCCCAGCTTTTGAGCTCATCTCGGGTGTCGGCCATCTTTTTTCTCCTTCGTTCTGTTTTTCTCCCCAATTTATCCAATTAATTACTCCCCACACACATGTCTGTGTTGTCACTGCTGTTGTATCCTACTGACCTGTACCAGTGAGGAGCCCCGTCGGGAGGGCGTTGACGTAGAGCCTATCCTACTGATATGTACCAGTGAGGAGCCCCATCGGGAGGGCGTTGACGTGGAGCCTAGTTCGTTCGTACTCCTCCCGCCACTCCACTCCCTATACTGACAGGTGCCTCCCTAGCCCGTAGGAACACATGCAGTGACAAATATCACCCTCTCTGTCCGGCTTCCCTCCCCCAAACACGGGTTTCTTTGTAGACCACCATCACGGTGAGATTCGAACCAACAACCTCCGCGGGTGGTGGGCAGACACTTTAGCACTGCGCCAACCAAGCGGCTGGTGTCGGCCATCTTGATCTCTCCTTCCCACTGATTGCGTTCTCCTTCAGCGGCTGGTTGGATGATGACTATGACTCTGTCTAGGCCACATCCTGAGGAAGAGAGAAAGTGGACTCATTAAGATCCTCCAGACCCCCCCCCCCCCCCCCCCCCCCCCACACACACACACACACACACACACACACACACACACACACACACACACACACACACACACACACACCCCAGACATCCCCTAGCCCTATAGCTGGCTCGCTAATTAAATCTCCATCCGTGATACCACTTGGTAAAGGTCAGAAAGGATGTTTTCCAATATCATTATTCTGTGATTATACCAGTGTCTGCGCTCCTTCCACTGGCCTGAAAATGTGTTTTTTTTAAAAATGCTTTTGCTTTCAATTTCTCATTACAATGTGCAACTTACAATGTGCAATCAAAATATAGTTAGTGAATTTGTAGCCTGTTTTGAACTATATTTATTAAGTATTAACCACTTACGAAATTTTCCATTTCGGAATCTAGCAAATGCTATTGTCCAGGGAAACTAAAAATAAGCGAGGCAAGCACATACAATGCAGAGAGACAGTATAGTGCCGGTCAGTAAACTAGTATAGCAGGTAAACGATGAGCATAGCATGTGTCTAGACAACACACTATTGAAATGACAATCTGCACATTGAAGCTACATATAGGACACCAGGTAAACAAACAAGACCCCAACATTCACGCTCTTTTACGTTTGACTTTTACGCCAGTGGGGATTTATGCCTCTGTTTTAGTGACATCATGCACTTAGCCGCATGCACTGTGATTGGTCCACCTCTGAGGGCACACACACACACACACACACACACACACACACACACACACACACACACACAGACAAGCTCTGTTCCAGACAGCTTCTAGCCTCCAGTCACACCATAAAATATCCATAAATATATTTACAGCCGATGACGGTCATACATAATTCAACCGCATGAACCCCAATACTCCGCGACAATGGCTGAGCCGTTGCAAGCGAGTTTGTAGATCGGCTATTTCTTTTGAGAGAGATTTGGTGTTGATGGGAAATGACCAAGTACAGTGTTTGGTAAATGAATGCCCTGGCCTACTTCATCATATTACAGTGTCACAAAAAAGGAGCGCCAAATGTGTCGTGTTGAAAGCTTAGAGATCTGCAATTTGTGCTTTTTTTTTATTTGTGTAAGGGAAATTGGTTAAATGTAATGAATATGAAATTAAAATGTAATTTTGTCTCACCTAGACACAAGATCTGACATGAAATTTTGATTAAATGTATCCCCTGATCTCAATGGTAACACTTTCAGCACTTTCAGGAAACCATGCAGCTTCAAGTTAAGACTGTGTGTGTGTTGGTATACATATTGAACCAATGTAAAGTATTAACAAGAGCCTATATGACTATATACGATTACGTAGATAATAACTACATTGTTTCCAATAGAAGACTTTTTTCCTATTTCCTGGAAAGTCTTGGACATGGAGGGTTTTCCCAGCCGACAGTGGCAATACGAGTTGTGACCGCTTTCTTTTCTTTCGTGTTTCTAGTTTCTGTTTTCTACAACTTGAATTAATAAAACAATGTTCAGGGTCAAAATCAAAAATGAGAGTTTTAGGGCATTCATCAGCTTGAACATGATGAAAGATTGTTTTGGGACCATTCTGAAGCTCCCTTCCCCTCGAGTGGAAACATTGCGGTCCTATTCAATATTACACATTTTGATTGTTTTTCTGGCTGTAGGGTTTGCTTATTTATTGATATATCTCCAGTTGTATTTACTCGGTCACAGCACCGTTTCATCTTCCCAACTTCAGTCTCACATCTTATTCCTACCTCAGGTTTTTACCTATGTATGTTGGTTTAATGAGAAGACAATGTTGCACATTCAGCCAATCATCTGGGGACCCCCTAAATCATTTGAGGACCCACCTCGGCGTCCCGACCCCCAGTTTGGGAGCCACTGACCTATTAATGTTATTATTATTAATGGTCATATACT
>NC_136804.1:13944784-13952141 GCF_951216825.1 Electrona antarctica
AGGAGAGGAGAGGAGAGGAGAGGAGAGGAGAGGAGAGAGAGAGAGAGAGAGATGTCACACAGAGCTGAGGTGTACTGAGCAGTGTTATTATAAGCGACAGTTTTTTCTGTAAAGTTGCTTTTAAATATTGGTAGTTGCGGGTTGTGTATTTTTCAGCTTGTTTCTAAGGTGTAGTTGCTTATCTGAGCTTGTTTTCCCAAAATGAATATTTATTATAGCCGTTCGCTATATAAATGTAGAAATGTAGGCAACCGCGCACAAGACCAGTGGTGTTGTGCTATCTATTCTACAGTATACTCTTCTTACTGCTAGCATAGCACTGGCTATAGCTACTGTAGTCAAGACTAATGGTGTTGTGTTAAGACCCTCGGTCACATGGTCGAAATCTAAGAGCACTCTGTAAGTCAAACCATGCATCATTAGACAGGCAGGGGGTTGTCCCCGGTGATGGCTGCTCTAGCACTAACACACTCTCTCTTCCTTTGACATGCACCGCACACACACACACACACGCAAGCAGCCAAGTACACGCGTGTGCGCGCGACACACACACAATCAGTAACCTTACCGAGAGAGAGATGGGGGGTGGGAGGGCGTGGAGGGAGGGAGAGCAGGACTGGGGACGGGCTAGTAGATTTTCATCATTGTTACCATCGGTTGCCAAGAAGCCTCATCACCCCTGAGGATCAAAGGTTAACTGGGGCTATCAGATAGGAAATGGGAGAGTGAATGGGAGAGTGAATGTGTGTGTGTGTGTGTGTGTGTCTGTGTGTGTGTCTGTGGGGGGTGGGGGAGTAGCTAAGTGACAGGTCATCAGATGATAATGAATAAACTTCAGGTTGCTGCCAAGGTTGAAGTTTCAGAGGTGGAAGTGGTTTTCAATGCAACAACACCTTTTTCGTGTGTGTGTGCGTGTGTGCGTGTGCACGCGCGTGCGTGCGTGCGCACGTGCATGTGCGAGCGAGAGCTATTACACCGTGTGTATAAGAGTTGCGCCATGTGCTTTGTGTGAGAGAAAAAAAACGCGCCCTCGTCTCATCGCCGACACCCTGCTGTGTGATTTTCCAACCTCTAGTCTAGACTGTCAATGTTTTTCCAGGCCAAGGACCCCATTAGAGAGACGGATGAAGCAGGGATCCACCACTACATACTCTACACAATGTTGCTGCAAACTTTTTCATAGATTGAATTACAGATGGCTTCATAGACTTGTTTGACAGCACTCTCATCAGTGTTGGATTCATGTCCGTCAATAGTAAACTTGACCTTTCACTCTGTACTTGGGCTGCCTTTGTCCATCTACAGACAAATAGCAGATCTACAAGCCCCCCCCCTCCCCCCATAGTAACTACAAGGACCCTCTGAGGTCCTGGACCCCCTGTTTAAGACCCACGCTCTAGCCAATCACAGTGCTGACGCAGGCCGGGGGCCATCTCGTCAAATAGGCGTGCTGTGTGTGTCTGTCAGGGCCTTTTCAGGGAAACACGCTCACACACACACACACACACACACACACACGCACGCGCGCGACACACGTTCATTATGTTGTCGCCAACAGCACATCAAAATAAATTCCAACACAGTCCCATGATGCCTCCTGCCATGGAATGACTCGCCGTGTGGTTCTTCTGTCACTGCAGTATGCTTAACCCCGTTTACACAATGTCACGTTGACCGTTTGTCCTTTGCTCACATATATATAGTGCCCCACATTCATCTCTTCTCTAGCGAGACGTTCTGTCTTGTTATTGGGTCACACAGAATGGGTCTGTTTGTTCAAACTTCTTCTTATTGGGTCAGTTTGGACAAACTCCACGGCGGTCTCCTTTCTTTATTTCCCGGTTCAAATCAAGTCTCAACTGCTGTCTGGCACTAGTCAGTGCGTGCGTGCCTGCGTGCGTGCGTGCTATTGGGTGTTATTGGGGGCTTGCACTGCCAAAGACCTGTTGTGGAGAGACACAGAGGTCCCGTCCCTGAAGGCACAGGACAGAGAGAGGGTGGGGTGGGGGGGTTGGACCAGAGCCAGAGACACTGAGGCAGAATCAGGTCACTCTCACTCATCTCCATCTCTCACTTCTGTCCACATGCCAGCAGCAACACAATGACTGCTCTATTCCAGAGAGAGCGACAGACAGACAGACAGACAGACAGACAGACAGACAGACAGACAGACAGACAGACAGACAGACAGACAGACAGACAGACAGAGTACTTGGACAAATATGTCTGATTGTTGATTGTATTGAAATCATATAGCCACGGCAAAGGCCGGCGGCCATTGTTGAGCTGTAATGGAGAGATGTCGCCCACTTAGTTCCTGGCGTATATACTGTAATTATCCACTCTCGACAGTCAGTTATTTTCCCGTTAGTGACCAGCTTGCCACCGTGATTGGCAGAGCCTTCAGAACATGTTTTACGACCTAAGTGGATTTCTGTGGGAATAATGTCCACATTGAATAATACTAATGGCGTCCTAACACAGTCACCACCGAATTGAAGATGTAATCCACTTTAACCCTAGCGTAGCATCCCTATTCTCGGCAGATCCTGACAGTTTTCTGAAAAACCCATGTTTCTATGTCAGTCGTTCTCAATCATTTTCATGTCAAGGATCCCAAAATGATGTGTAATTGGCCGCCGACCCCCATCTGAAAATATGTTGTTCCAGGGAGCCAGAAGCAAAGATTTGAGTTGAAATCGTTCGCTCTGAAATAATACAGTATATATCCAAAGATTTGCCCCACATTTTCACGTTTTTTCAAAAATAGCAGACCTCGCGCTATGAGCTTGTAGATCTGCTATTTTTCAATAGCAAAAGTATAGCATAATGCTTAAAACACCAAATGGGGATCCCGCCAAAAATGGGTTAAACAATAAATAATAACTTTTAATGTGACCTTATTTCTGTTATAATTTATGGGAGAAATAACACAGGAAGCCTATCAACTGCTGTGGAATATACCTCAGTGTGTGCACCCACCAAACTAAGTTAACATGCGTCCTGGCTATTGTGTATATTGTAGTGTAGTGTGTACAGTATGTGGCTATGTAGGGTGAACTGCCACAAAGTGTATTAACTGTAACATCTGACAGTTTCAGTATTGCACAGTTTGAACATGGCATTTGAAACACACACAGGAGACAAACGCACACGCGCGCACAAGGTCATGTGTAGGCCTGGGTCCAGAGTTACTATAAATACCAGGCTGTCAGTTAGAATCAGTACCCGTGCAGGAGAGGTCCAAACCTCTACAGACTCCTCCATCTGCCTGCAGGTCCCTCGTGAAAGGTCCTGTTCCTCACCCCAGAACCCCAGAACCCGGGTCAGACCCACCCCCCCCATGCCTGCAGGACTGTGCCGTACTGTACCGTGCTGTCTCATTCGGGGTTGTGCATTTACTGTATGCTGCATAAGGACAGGACGTCCCCGCCTTTGTCCCTCTCGCCGACGAGCACGCACGCACGCACACACACACACTACCTGTGAGGACATCTCACACACACACTGTACCTGTGAGGACATCAACAGTTTAGGATTTTTACGAATGCCAATTTTACAATGTTTCGCAACGTTTAAGTAACTGCGTATAGGAGAAGCTTATTGTCTGTATCGGCGGAGAACGCGGGAGTCTCTCCCAACTACAATGCGTTATAGACCCCTGGGAGATTGATACTATACACAGTTAACACAGGAGGTAACCTTTAACTAAAGCCAAGATGGCAACGTGTCACAAGCTTGTACTGTAGATATGCTGTACATCCGCCGCCATGCAAGCAGGGCTCAGGGGTAGAGTGGCTGGTAGAACGGCCAGGTGGGAAAGCCCTGAGGTTCCTCAGACTAACACTAACCCTAACCCCAAACTCTGAGGACCAGGAAATACAATGTATTCACAATGTCTATTTCTCATATTCTATTATACTGTAGGACGTACAGTATAGCAGGGGTTCTCAACCCGTGGGTCGCGACCCCTCGGGGGGGTCGCCAAATTATTTTAGGGGGTCCCCAAATTATTTTCAAAAAAAAAAAAGAATTTTTTTTCTCCACGATTTTTCAAAAATAGCAGACCTACAAGCTCGTAGCGCGCGCTATGAGCTTGTAGATCTGCTATTTTTAAATAGCTAAATTATAACAATGCTTAAAACACCAAAAGGGGTTCCCGCCCAAAATGGTTTAAGGTTATTGTAGCAGTCAATTTATATTGGGGGTCGGGAGGGGGCGGGGCGGGGGTCCCGAGACGTTGCCAAAGCATTTTCGGGGGTCCCCGGCCAAAAACGTTGAGAACCCCTGCAGTATAGGACCACACACGCACGCACGCACGCACGCACACACACACACACACACACACACACACACACACACACACACACACACACACACACACACACACATGCTCCGCATTCGTGTTTGCATTGGCGGCATATAACCATTTCATTCTCCTCTGCTCTCGTCCTCCTCAACAGCTGTTGACCATCGACGACGACTTCTGCGGCCTGGACATGAACGCCCCGCTGGGCGTGTCGGAGATGGTGCGCGGCAAGCCCCTGTTCTCGGACGCCATCGACAAGATGACCTCGGTCATCGCCTACGTCTACAAGAACCACTCGCTGGTGTTTGTGGGCACCAAGAGCGGACGCATCAAGAAGGTAGGAACACGATGGATTCAAGTTGTGCTGAAATGGCATTATTTAGTGAATTTCAGTCTGAAACGGCATAGCCTGTATGATTCTGAACCAAATCAGAGGGTTCCATCCTCTCTTGGGCTATGGCAAGACGTTAGCCAGAGAAGGCTATGTTTGTAAGCCTGCACATCACGCAGCCCGAGGGAGAAGGAGAGTTTCAGTGTGAAGCATGTTTATGTTACTACGTTGCGTATTTCTAATTTTTCATGCACCATCTGGCCGTCATAGTGCGTTAGATAAAGAACGTAGCAGCCTGTCTCTTGAGACCTTGTGTTTATACATTTCCGCTTACCATAGTATTCTAAAATTAGAGCATTTGAAGTGGTCAAACTAGCAATATGTTCTGAAAGTCCCTTCTGATGCGGCGACGGATTGCCCGTTCGGATGCAGAGATGTGGTGTCTGTCTGTCTGTCTGTCTGTCTGTCTGTCTGTCTGTCTGTCTGTCTGTCTGTCTGTCTGTCTGTCTGTTAGGATGTGAGGACAGTTACTGGTGTCTGTCTGTCTGTTAGGATGTGAGGACGGTACTGGTGTCTGTCTGTCTGTTAGGATGTGAGGACGGTACTGAGGGAATTGGGGAGTGGGATTGGAGGACCGTACGTTAGTCGTACAGCAGATTGGCTTTCAGGCAAACCAGCTGAGCTGGCTGTTCCTGCAGTAGTTGTGTGTGTGTGTGTGTGTGTGTGTGTGTGTGTGTGTGTGCGTCCGTGCACATGCGAGACAGAGGAAGTGAATTTCTGTGTTTCACTTGAAAGGGGATCGTCGTGTGTGTGTGTGTGTGTGTGCGTGTGCGTGTGCATGTGCGCGTGCGCGTGTGCGTGCGTGCAGCGGGGGGAGAGCCCCTCAGGGGTTCTGTATTATTAGGCAGCAGTGCTATCTGGTATCTCCCAGCATCCTCCATCATACATTGAGACCCTCACTCAGCCCAACGCACGTTCCTTTACCGCAGTTAGACTTTAGAAGATGCTTCTCATCCCCCAGGCGGCTGAACCAATGCAGCTCCCATCAGCATGTCGCTGCAGAACTCTGTGTGATGGACCGGGGGCGGGGGGGGGGGGGGGGGGGGGGGGGGACCAGCACGTTCACAGAATCAGATGATAATCTACAGGCTTCTGGCCTGTTACTGGAACGTAATGAGGCTTGTTTTTCCCCCCCCCCAACTATTTAGGACCTACTGTATACGGGAGTAACCTCGCCTCACCAGGCTTTCCACCTCTGAGGAAAGCCTGGTCTCTGTTCCAAAAGTGCCGTATGATCCGGTTGGGAGCGGATGATATATCGTTACGTCATGTCGTAGTATTGTTTTGTAGTCATCAGACAGGAACAATCAAACGGAACTTCCTTTTCCCTCAAACCGGAAGAATAACAATAAAAGCTCTCGTAGCCTGTGGCTTTTATTGAGAAAAATCGGTTTGAGGGAGAAGGAAGTTCCGGAAGATTGCTGACTACAAAACAATACTACAGCATGACGTAGCGATATCATCCGCTCCCGACCGGTTCATGAACCCGAAATGGAATGGTGCCCAGGCTAATACGGGAGTGGTTGGCAAGCCCTGCCCCTGGAGTCCAAACGGCCCCACCGATCGCTTACGTTGGCTGCTTGAAAGGTGGTCTTGTTGATTGTTGACAGTCAGATCAGCTGTGACAAAATTACATTACAAAAATTAAACGCCACTTTCAACATGTGCGTCCATATTTGGGGCATGTGAATCTTTCGAAAATAAATCTAATTCTTCTAGCAAAAATAGCAGACGTACATATGGCATCATGGCTGGTTGTGGGCTGGTAGATCAGCTATTTTCAGGTAGGCCTATTTATCATATGACAAAGTATAAAATGGCTGACTGAGACAAGCTTGTGTCAGAAATGTAAAATGTTTGCATCCTTCATATTGTTTTCGTGTTGTTATTTCAGGAAGAGTAATCGGTCCTTGAAACATATGTTTTCCCCTAAAGCTGCTTCGAGGCTGATGTTTCTGTGTGTCCTGTGGTCAGTGTCAGCCAAGACATGTGTGGCCATTGTTGTGACCATATATGACACCCCCCCCAAAGCAAAACATGTCACTGTGTGTGTGTGTGTGTGTGTGAGTGAGAGAGTGTGAGTGTGAGTGTGAGTGTGAGTGTGAGTGTGAGTGTGAGTGTGAGTGTGAGTGTGAGTGTGAGCGTGTGTGTGTGTGTGTGTGTGCGAGGAGTGTGACTGTGTGTGCGTGTGTGTGAGTGTGTGTGTTCCTGCGTAAGCTAAGCCCCAAGCTAAAGCACATTAGTGCAGTGTGTGTAGAGGATAAGCCAGGGGTCTGGCGTCCTGCAGAGGAGCAGGACCCCCTCGTCTGCCTCTCATCTCCCCATGTGGGATGGATGGATGGATATAGCCAGGGCTGGCCCCATTAGGTCATTTTACATGACAATGTATTGTCTCTCAAATGATTGCGAGTAACGATTATTTATTGGAACATAATGAATACAAATTAAATGTCTGTTTGCCTTTTAGGCTTCCTAATCAAAAGTTGCATAGGACGTGATGAGTAACTTACAATGTACAAAATACATTTCCGACTTCATTCCACTTCACTACCACTATTTATGCTCTTTGTTTTATTTTTGAAATATTTTGAACACTTTTCAATATGGGAATGATTATGATGTTTATGACAAAATAATTCTCAAATAATTGCGATTAG
>NC_136804.1:13952341-13987341 GCF_951216825.1 Electrona antarctica
GGGATGCTAGTATATGCTATACGTTCCCAACCACTGGTACTAGTACCACTCTTGGTACTTGAGCCCCCCTCTGGTGGTACACACAGGAGTCGCCCAAAAAAGGAGATAAAAAGACGGGAGTGGAATGAAATATTGATATTACTACAGGTAGTTCTTCTGACCATGCTGAAATGAGCATGACAGCACATGCTCCTAGCCATTCTCAAGTAGCAGATTTGAGAACGGATTAATCACATTATTAGACAGAGTTTTGTCAGAGCAGAAGCATCATTGGCTTAGGAATGGAACAGGTATACGCTCCTGTATTTTAACATCAGTTATTATGGTGGTACTTGGAGAGCCAAATACTTTCTGAGGTGGTACTTCAGTATAAAAAGGTTGGGAACCAATGTCAGCTATAGGGTTCAATTTGTTAATGTAAAAGCAATCCTATCACACAAAGACTTGGCGGTCCTCTTATTGAATACCCCTGGACTAGAGTCTAAGAAGGGCCTCTGGGGTAGAGCAGCCGCTTGGGAACCGGAAGGTTCCCAGTTCAATCCTGGACTCCCAGAGAGTTAGTGTCGAAGTAGCCTCGGAAACCCAGAAGTTTTTATTTCCAGGAAGAAAAAAAAAGTCTGGGACCGAGTTGATTTCTGATCCTCTGCAGCTTTGTTAAATTGACGCACACACGTACACACTACACACACACACACACACACTCCTCTCTCTCTCTCTGTCGCTCTAATTAATTAGTGTCATGATCTGCAGCTGCGTCTAGTTTCTCCCGGCGGATCCTGCCGAGAGCTGCCTATGCCATAGAAAGCATATAGGTCAGTTCCAGTAGTGTCGAAGTGTCCTTGAGCAAGACGCTGAACCCCTAATTGCTCCCGATGAGCAAGTTGGTGCACACCATCTGTGTATGAATGTGTGTGAATGGGTGAATGTAATGCGCAATCTATGCCTTGGATAAAGGCACTATATATAAATGTACCATTTACCATTTACAAGAGCTTGACACGCGGATCCTTGAGTATGTTGTTTGGTGGCAGCTATGGCGGCACCTTTTGGTTATTTTCTGGGCAATTATTCTATCCATTACTTTTTCAAATAATCCAACAAAGTGTTTTTCTTTTTAAATCTATACAGTATATCCATGCTATCGGGCAGAAACCTCTTACTGTAGATCTTTAGCTATTTTAAAAGTTGAATCCTGAAAAGTAACCGTTCTTGACATAATGACGTTTCCACCCGTCAATCAACGACATCAACACAAAAATCACCACTGATTTAACACAACGCATCAAGATGCAATTCTTTGTGAACTTTAGATACCTGCTATTTTCGAGAGAAAAAAGGGGGTCCACGGGCCAAACACATTTCAATGTGGCGAGTCATGACATGAAAATGTTTGAAGGTCCTCCGTCCAGCTCGACAGGACAACATGAGACCTGTGAATGTGTCATGATGCAAAACTCTGCAAAAACAGCAATTAGCAGCCACTCTGGGCCCTATTTCTGGCTGACATTGATTAATACAAGTGCAGATGCTACAGAAAAGGAATGTGGGTATAAGGAGATGAGGAGCAGGCCCGGCAAGGCTGAGAAATCTGGAGCTTTCAGATAAAAATACCCTCTTTGCTAATTCTCCTCCCGGTCTCATCAGTTCCCAGACCATGGGCTCATTGTATCACTGATATATGTTATATGGTTATGTTGGCATGGCGACGTGTTGCACAATTAAAACCTCACCTGCATGTACACAGTGCACATGCAGGTGAGGTTTTAATTGCCGTGGACACTGGAGACCCGGGGAGGCCTCCAGAGATGCATTGTGTTCCGAGGTTCCCCATACAAGTGTTAATGAATGAATGAATCACATTGTGTTAACCCATTTAGGATGGGAACGCATCTGTGTGGCTTTTTACGTTGAACCACTTTAACCATTACTTTAATACTTTAGCTGTTGAAAAATAGCAGATCTACAAGCTCATGAGCTCACGAGCTTGTAGAGCTGCTGTTTTTGAAAAGTCGTGAAAATGTGGCGCAAATCTTTGAATATATATTCTCAAAAATTCTCAAAACTCAAATCTTTGCTTCTGGGGGATCTCTGGAACAACATATTTTGAGATGGGGGTCTGTAGCCAAATATATATATCATTCTGGGTGGGGGTCCTTGACATGTAACGGTGTGAGCATGCACCAATGATGAAGAAATCTATAGGTTTTTCAGAAAACTGTCAGGATTTAGAAGTCATTTGTAGAATGGGTTGTCGGTCCCACATGGGTTAAGCATGCACTGCAACCAGCAGAGTGCCAGCCATGAGCCAGCCTGGCACAGGATGCCACAGGGCGTGTAGGTGCCAAGGGGGGGAGGGGGGGGGGGGGGGTTGAGAGTTATAGTGCGAGGAGCGCTAAATTGCATTCAGGGCTGCGAGCGGAAAATGTGGGCTGATAAATCGGATCATTTCAGTCTGCGGGTGTTTCCTTCTTTTTTTTTTACACTCGCAAACATCCTGCGGAGAACGTTGGTTGGATTATGTTTGACACATGTGCTTATTATTTGGTGTGAATTGAGTATTACCTCATTTTTCTCGGATCATTGTATACCAGCCACAGCTGTTGCTGCTCTGTGTAATTTGATGTGTTTGTTTTCGTGTGTGTGTGTGTGTGTGTGTGTGTGTGCGTGTGCGTGTGTGTTCGTTTGTGTGCAGTCAACGCTAATGATTATTCCCCTCTCTTCTCTCTCTTCCCTGCGTGTTCCCACGATGGCCTCCCTCCACCTCTTCTGCTGCGCGCTCCTGAAATGGCCTCGTTAATTAACAGGTACGTACGTGACTTAAGTTCCCCCTTTTTTTCTCCTACTCCCCTGTATTTGTCTTACATAACGTTTTTTTGTCAAGTGCACACACGACTCCACAGTGACACACCGAGGTATCACACGGCAGATGGCCCTGATGCAAAATGAGTGCACGGCAGTGACAGTTTATGCTGTTGCTGAAAAGTTAAATGCCCTTGTTAGCAGCGGGGCCATGTGAGTTCATATCGTCTCTGTCGGGGGAGGAAACCTCATATAGAACTGTCACTTTTCAGGATTGAAATCCCAAAGCATCAAAAGTAGCACATCGAAGAGTAGCAGATCGACGAGAAAGTTCCATATCCACAAGCTGGGAACGCGCTGCTCGTGGATCTGCTACTGTCATGCTTCTGTGTGACGCCGTAGTGTGATCAAGCAGGGCGTTAACTTGCGAGAAAACACAAAACGTTACAATTTGGACATAGGAGGTTTCTGCCCGACAGCGACAATACGCTGCATTCAGGAAGAGGGTTGCTCTGCTCGCGCAGGTTGAAGCACATTATAATGTTTGCTAGATGATGTTGAGCAGGTATCATCTCTCCTCAGCACGGAGTGAATGATATCTGCTAATTGATAATGACCGTTAGCAGACAGAGAGGATAACCTCCAGGTCACTTGGACATGTGTTGCTGCATGCTCTCTGTGTCTGTGTGTGTGTGTGTGTGTGTGTGTGTGTGTGTGTGTGTGTGTGTGTGTGTGTGTGTGTGTGTGTGTGTGTGTGTGTGTGTGTGTGTGTGTGTGTGTGTGTGTGTGTGTGTGTGTGTGTGTGTGTGTGTGTGTGTGTGTGTGTGTGTGTGTGTGTGTGTGTGTGTGTGTCGTGCCCGCCCTGCACGCCAATACCCGGGGCTGGGCCATTGATTGCCCCCGGGCCTGAGGCATTCTTAATCAGTCTGCAGCTGGCACAGCGGGCACAGCGCGCGCCCCTCAGCTAGCGTGGCATCTGGTGTGTGTTTGGAACTTCTGCCTCAATTCCCTTCTCTCTCCATTCTGTCTCTCTCTCTCTCTCTCTGTCTGTCTTTCTCACTCACGCTCAGTGTCTGTCTGACAGACAACTGACCGTTCTCAGTTGGTCAGTTGGTTGTGGTTTCACAGATCCCATTGATCCCTTTATTTACTTCCTGTGTGCGTGCGTGCGTGCGTGCGCGTGTGTGCGTGCGTGCGTGCGTGCGTGCGTGCGTGCGTGCGTGCGTGCGTGCGTGCGTGCGTGCGTGCGTGCGTGTGTCATGTATTTACTCTCCTCTGTCCGTCCAGATGGACATCAGTCAGAGACCAGAGGGTTTGTTTGTGAACCCTGTCTCTCCTCCACAGCTGCTTCTCCCAGACCCCTTGAATCCTGATTAACCTGCTGTCTGCCAGAGTATCTCTCTCTCTCTCTGGGACAGGGCAAATTGGCCATTTATAAAACCAGGGAAAATAAAATAAGGCATTGGTGGACTTTGGGTTCTATTCACTTATGAATGATGTTGATTTTTTGGTGTTTTAATGAGGCTCTGTGTTCTGTTGTGTGGAGGAACAATTGGTTTTTAATTGTGTTATGTCTTAAAAGTGTTGTGTCTCTCTCTCTCTCTCTCTCTCTCTCTCTCTCTCTCTCTCTCTCTCTCTCTCTCTCTCTCTCTCATGATGTATACTTAGTTGCAGGCCGGTGTCACACACCTATAATGGATGATATACTGTATACACTCACAACATGTCACAAACACGATGCACAACATAGAGTATAAAGTTGATGTCTCTCTCTCTCTCTCTCTCTCTCTCTCTCTCTCTCTCTCTCTCTCTCTCTCTCTCTCATGATTTGTCACCAACGTAGCACAGGTGATGGAGATTGTCACACTTGTCATTTTATACAGTACTACACACAGACTTTTCACATGGTGTGTTGGCAAAGGTGTTTTGTGTGGGTGCGCGCATGTGTGTGCGTGCGTGCGTGCGTGCGCGTGTGTGTGTGTGTGTGTGCGCACGCACGCACGCACTCACTCGTTCTTGGGGGACGTAAGTGTTATCAAGGGGGAACAGTTCCCCTGGATCAATGTAATCATCTGAACACACACACACACACGTCACATGCACGCACGCTCACGAACGTATGGCTTGTGCCAGATATTCCAGTGCATTGTCAGCAGTGTTTACTATCAAATACTGGCCTCCCCAGAGGGCCTTTCAAAGTTCAATACATGGCGTGTGTGTGTGTGTGTGTGTGTGTGTGTGTGTGTGTGTGTGTGTGTGTGTGTGTGTGTGTGTGTGTGTGTGTGTGTGTGTGTGTGTGTGTGTGTGTGTGTGTGTGTGTGTGTGTGTGTGTGTGTGTGTGTGTGTGTGTGCGTGCGCGCACACGTGCGTTATTCAGAATTCACGCCTGTGAGTGTGCGTGCATATGCATGAATGTGTGGACACTCGTATGACTGACAAGATTTACTACTAAATCTGCATGTTTTTACAGTCCTAGCTGTTTCTCAAAGAGACAAATTCATTGTGTGTGTACGGCTGTACGCTCGCGCGTGTGTGTGCGTGTGCGCGTGTGTGCGTCTGTGTGTGTGACCGTGCACGTTTCAGCAAACAGGCATTTACCATGTAAGAATCACCAATCACATGATCGGACGTGTGTGTGCCTTGTGCCACTCGAGTGGCACAAGGCACACACATCCTATCATTTGTCACGTTGTTGTCACCGTCAGCATCCGTCCACCTCCCTCCCTCCCTCCCTCCCTCCCTCCCTCGCCCGGAGGCTGTTTGGTTGCCGCGGCGTTGCCCTGGGTAACGCCGCAGTGTGGGCACTCTGGAGAGAGAGAGAGAGAGAGAGAGAGAGGTAGACTGAGTAACTTAACAAACCTCTCTTCCTCTGCTCTCTCTCTCTCTCTGTCCATTTTCTCTTCATCTCCTCTGCACTTTGCTGTTGGTCAGTCTCTGTCTGTCCATCAATGGACAGTAACAAAGTGCAAAGTGCATTTACCAGTACAGCTTACAGTAAAGCCCTCTTGTCCTAGCAGAATGGACAAGAGTTACAACTGTACTCTGACAGCTTATTTTCTATGTGCACCAATATAAAATACAAATAAATGCAAACAGCACGTACTGGTACAGTAAGATATTGAAGCTAAAAGGATAACACATATATTGTCTGAAACACTAGTGTGTTAGAGTGTAGTGAAGTAGAGTGTACTTCCAGGAAGTAGAGTGTACTATACCAGGAAGTAGAGTGTACTATCCCAGTAAGTAGAGTGTACTATACCAGGTAGTAGAGTGTACTATACCAGGAAGTAGAGTGTACTATCCCAGTAAGTAGAGTGTACTATACCAGGTAGTAGAGTGTACTATACCAGGTAGTAGAGTGTACTATACCAGGAAGTAGAGTGTACTATCCCAGTAAGTAGAGTGTACTATACCAGGTAGTAGAGTGTACTATACCAGGTAGTAGAGTGTACTATACCAGGAAGTAGAGTGTACTATCCCAGTAAGTAGAGTGTACTATCCCAGTAAGTAGAGTGTACTATACCAGGTAGTAGAGTGTACTATACCAGGTAGTAGAGTGTACTATACCAGGAAGTAGAGTGTACTATCCCAGTAAGTAGAGTGTACTATACCAGGAAGTAGAGTGTACTATACCAGGAAGTAGAGTGTACTATATCAGGAAGTAGAGTGTACTATACCAGGAAGTAGAGTGTACTATACCAGGTAGTAGAGTGTACTATACCAGGAAGTAGAGTGTACTATACCAGGAAGTATAGTGTACTATCCCAGTAAGTAGAGTGTACTATCCCAGGAAGTAGAGTGTACTTCCAGGAACTAGCGTGTACTACCAGGAATTAGAGTGTACTATCCCAGTAAGTAGAGTGTACTATCCCAGGAAGTAGAGTGTACTATACCAGGTAGTAGAGTGTACTTCCAGGAACTAGCGTGTACTACCAGGAATTAGAGTGTACTTCCAGGAAGTACAGTGTATTTCTAGGAAGTACAGTGTACTTCCAGCAAAGAGATTCTAGAACAAGAGTGAAACTCCCATTAGGTCCCATAGTAACAGTGCCTCCGCCATATTGGAGTGATGACGTAACTTCCCGTTACTTTAGAAAAACATTAAAAAGTTTTGCTGTACAAAACAAAAACTAGTTTTTTATCCTATTCTACTCCCATAGGCTATATTGATTTACTAATTATGTAGAATCTCTCTGCTTCCAGGAAGTAGTGTTCTTCCAGGAAGTACAGCATACTGCAGGAAGTAGAGTGTTCTTCCATGCCTTGATGCGCTGGGTGAGCAGCTTCCTTGAAATTTATAGTTGGGGGCGGGGTCATCCTTTCCTTTAGTTTGTAGCCTATATACTGTACCTCAGATGCAATTTATCATGTTTATTTTAGAACGCTTTTTCCACTTAGTTGGTTTATGAGTTAAAGGAACTACAACATGCATTTTAAAACTGTTTTTAATCTTAATATCATATTGTTTATGTCCCTCAAACGTATTTCTAATGATTTGAGCCTAAATCACCACTCTGATACAACCAGTCCTTGTCTCTGAAGCAGTTTTAGCTGCAGTACCACAATGTCCTGAGGTGGTGGTGGGGGCGCTGATATGCAAATTATTTTATCTTTGTGGCATTATAATACTGATGCTAGATAAACCCTGCAGGCTTGTTTCCATTCCATACCAGCTTGGAAAATCAACAATGGCGGACATTGTAAACAAAGTGGAAATGCAAATTTGGAACTGAAGACTGAAGAGGGGGAGGAATTATACAAAGTAGGGCGTACAGATGCCGTCACTCATATGACCAAATCAGTTGAGCTGTTCTTGAGAGCAATTTCCATAACAGCCCCTATATGATGAGAAAGCCTGATTGTTCAAAATTGCATATTTGTGGGTAGCGCAGAAAACACCAAACATTTTTTGAAAAGTTGAATTTCATATTGTAGGACCTTTTAAGTTATTTTCAAAGCTGAGCACCCACTGCCTTAACTAAGGGCAGTTTCCAGCGGAAGCGCACATGCTTTTCTTTCTTTATAACTTCAGGGTTCAGCTGGTTAGCTGACTTGTTACAGTATAGGTTCCCATTGTTGAAGTTTTCTGGCCTGCCTGTGTGTTCCATCCTATGGCTGCTGTTGTTCTATCATCAGGACCTAAAGCTGTGTGCTGCAGTGTTGTTTTTGGCAGCACATTTTGATTTTAGTTTCAGTCATAAGGTCATTACACACTGGCGAATTAGCGACGCAAATTAAAAATTCGACACCGGAGCGAACACCGGAGCGAACAAATAAAGAGCGAAAACGGTCGCATTTTCGCACATTCGCACATTCGCCACTGATGTGGAAGCTTGCATTGACTTCAATTGGTTTTAAAAAAAGGCGAATTATTCGCACGAATAATTCGCGTCGCTAATTCGCCAGTGTGTAATGACCTATAGTCTCTTCAATAGTTTTCATTTAGTTTCAGTCACATTTTAGACACCTGGAATGTTTTAGTGTTAGTCTAGTTTTAGTCGACTAAATATCATAAGATTTTAGTCGACTAAATCTACAGTTGATTTAGTCGACTAAAATGTATTTTGGTGGGCCTTGATGCCATCGTAATGACTGTTTTTACACTTGTTTTGACAAGTTGTGAGTTGTGAGTTGTGAGCTTGTAGATCTGCTATTTTCAGCATGCAACCAAGTGTAAAATGACTTATACTGGATCGCTTGTCCACTAGTCCCTTCCTAACATTTTAGTCTAGCTTTTATTTGTTGACGAAATTGTCAATATTTAGTCTTAGTTTGAGTCATCATAGCTTAGTTTCCATTTTGTTTTCGTCAGTGAAAAAAACGTAGTCGACGGACATTTTTCGTCTTAGTTTTAGTCTTTGTGCATCATCACAGAGGAGGATGTGTTCACCGTGAAGTGAACAGAAGTCCTGGCACCATGCAGGCTGGCGGAGGGAGAGCTGCTGTCTGTGCCATGCAGGAGCTGAGAGTCACTTAGTGTGGCAGGTGGTGTCACCATGCATGGAGATGCACCGCTGGTGAGGCCAGAGGACTCACTGAACTGCTGTGAAAAAGAGGACTGAAGGATGATGCATGGGGGCTTGGCTGGACTCCCATAGAGTACCCAAGTCCTGACGTTACTCCCCCAGTACTCCCTGGGCCACCGGAAAGATTTTTCCATTCCAAAATCTCCAGAAATCGTGTCGTGTAGAAATATACAAATCGGCCGGCACATTTGTGTCAGGTGTGTGACTCTGTGTCGTTTACGATATCGACTTACAGTTGGGTGCCACCGATATTGTCCCTTATCATTTATCCCATTTAGGCCTGACCTCAAAATTTAAAAAAATCCTTCTAAATCCTCCAGTTTTCTGAAATAAATATTTTCACGATTTTTCAAAAATAGCAGACCTACAAGCTCGTAGCGCGCCACTCGGTGGCGCGCTATGAGCTTGTAGATCTGCTATTTTTCAATAGCTAAATTATAACAATGTTTAAAACACCAAAAGGGGTTCCCGCCCAAAATGGGTTAACTGTCCTTTTGCGCAGATCACGCAAACCTCAGCAAAAAGAAAAGGACAATATCGATGGCCTCCAACTGTACGTCATGTGTTGGGAGAGAAAAGGTTTTGAGCGTGCACATCGTCTGCTGAAGCCTGTGTGTGACGCTGTAGTATGTGATCAAGTAGGCCCGTCAACTTAGGCAATACACAGTTGGAATAATTTATGGAGATAAGTTGTTTCTGCCCGACAGCAACAAAATAAGGCTCAAGTGATTCATTCATAATGTATTTTTTGTTCAGTTTGGGTCAGACACCAAATAAAACCAACGTAAATCATCTCTGTTGACTCCCTGATATGTACAGTAGGCTCACCTCCTCCTCCTCCTCCTCCTCCTCTACCTCTACCCATCCAACCGCCCCCGTGATGCATGTCATGCCCCCCTGCTGTGCAGGTGTAATACATGCTAATTTTAGGCAGATGAGATGCGTAGTGGCAGAGAGGGGCCATCGTGTGTGTGTGTGTGTGTGTGTGTGTGTGTGTGTGTGTGCGTGTGGGTGTGGGTGTGTGGGTGTGGGTGAGGTGGGGGGTGCCTATCCTCTAGCAGGAGACTCAACCGACAGCTGGCCAGCTAGGCGGCAGACAGAGACAGTAGAGCATCATTCTTCTCTATGATTAAAGCAAAATATGAAGAATTTGAATCCACCATTTATAAGTCCTCACTTCAATTACAGTATGTTCTATAGGAGAACACTGTAAATTCACCTTCCTGGCTGCACAGTATGTGCAGTCACTGACCGCTGTGTATCACCGTTAACGCTATTGTTTCCATTGTTTGTCATTCACTTGTAGGACATATGCTATTCACTTGTTGTCTCTGTATGCGTAATGTTAGGACTTGTTTTATGTTATACGCACGCTTTGGCAATGTAAAGCATTTCACCATGGCAATAAAGCCTTTTGAAATTGAAGAGAGAGAGGGGGGGGGGGGGGGGGGGGGGAAGGAAGAGAAATAATTGAAAAACGAGAATAATCTCTAGAGTTTGGATGTAAGTCAGAGAGATGAATATAACCCAACGTTTTAATTTCTGCTGTGCGGATTGTCCACAATTATGTCCAATATGACTTACTACTGTAGTAAAGCATAGTGCTTGTGTTCTATACTATTGTGGACAATATTATGTCTATAATGTCTACTGTTATAATCGTCACTATTTATATTTGGAAATGATGAGAAATAGCTCACAAATAGCTCACAAACGCCTCACGATGTGAGCTTGTATATTTTCACTGCATGCTTATAGGTCTGCTATTTTCGCTGCATTTGTGTGACACTCTTGTATGATGATGAAGTGATGATGATGATTTACGATTTTAAAAAGTAATCATTTGAAACTCGGTGATACATGTTTTTTCTGAGGATATAGTGTATAGATGGTTGTGTCTCCATGTGACGACAGTGAGGATATAGTGTGGAGATGGTTGTGTCTTCATGTGACGACAGTGAGGATAGCGAGGAGATGGTTGTGTCTCAATGTGACGACAGTGAGGATATAGTGGAGATGGTTGTGACGACAGTGAGGATATAGTGGAGATGGTTGTGTCTCCATGTGACGACAGTGAGGATAGCGAGGAGATGGTTGTGTCTCCATGTGACGACAGTGAGGATATAGTGTGGAGATGGTTGTGTCTCCATGTGACGACAGTGAGGATAGCGAGGAGATGGTTGTGTCTCCATGTGACGACAGTGAGGATAGCGTAGAGATGGTTGTGTCTCCATGTGACGACAGTGAGGATAGCGTAGAGATGGTTGTGTCTCCATGTGACTACAGTGAGGATAGCGTAGAGATGGTTGTGTCTCCATGTGACGACAGTGAGGATATAGTGTGGAGATGGTTGTGTCTCCATGTGACGACAGTGAGGATATAGTGTGGAGATGGTTGTGTCTCCATGTGACGACAGTGAGGATAGCGTAGAGATGGTTGTGTCTCCATGTGACGACAGTGAGGATATAGTGGAGATGGTTGTGTCTCCATGTGACGACAGTGAGGATATAGTGGAGATGGTTGTGTCTCCATGTGACGACAGTGAGGATATAGTGGAGATGGTTGTGTCTCCATGTGACGACAGTGAGGACATAGTGTGGAGTTGGTTGTGTCTCCATGTGACGACAGTGAGGATATAGTGTGGAGATGGTTGTGTCTCCATGTGACGACAGTGAGGATAGCGTAGAGATGGTTGTGTCTCCATGTGACGACAGTGAGGGTAGCGAGGAGATGGTTGTGTCTCCATGTGACGACAGTGAGGACATAGTGTGGAGATGGTTGTGTCTCCATGTGACAACAGTGAGGACATAGTGTGGAGATGGTTGTGTCTCCATGTGACGACAGTGAGGATATAGCGTGGAGATGGTTGTGTCTCCATGTGACGACAGTGAGGATATAGTGGAGATGGTTGTGTCTCCATGTGACGACAGTGAGGATATAGTGGAGATGGTTGTGTCTCCATGTGAAGATAGTGAGGACATAGTGTGGAGATGGTTGTGTCACAGGCTAGTGTCGCTGACGCATGGACATTTGTCATGACGCAGCACTGGTCCATCTGCTGATTACAATGACACTGCTGACTCTCTCTCTCTCTCTCTCTCTCTCTCTCTCTCTCTCTCTTGTCCTCCTATCTCTCTCCCTTTCTCTCTCTGCTCTCTCTATATACTGTATCCCTCTCCCTCCCTCCCTCCATCTCCCTCTATCTCTCTCTCTCTCACTCTCTCTCCCCTCCCTGTCTCTCTCTCTCCTTTCCCTCTTTTGACACCATGTCCTGACTGACAGGGCACGACACGGCAGGGTTACACACACACACACACACACACACACACACACACACACACACACACACACACACACACACACACACACACACACACACACACACACACACGCGCGCACACTCACAGACCTTGAGGCATGTTTTCCTGCAGACTCAGCGGTTGGCCTCGGGGCATTCATAGGTTGATGACATCACAGATTACAGTCGTGTACAGTGCAGTACTGCTGACAGTTTGCCTCTTAGCCATTCTGTTCTGTTATATAAGGTGTCTTTTTTTGCAAGATATACGCCCCCACTCTGAGGTGAATTAAACGATTAACATTATGCACGTTTAGAGTAGTGGTTCTCAACCAGTGGTCTGGGGACCACCAGTGGTCCTTGAGGGGGTTCCTGGTGGTTCCATTCATACATTTTTGAGTGGCGCAACCACTCCAAGGAACAGCAATGTCCGTCCTAACCTATGTGACGACTATGTGACTATGTTACTACAGGTATGTTTAGAGTACCAGTAGGGGCAAAAGTGGCGCTGTTGTGCCAGCAACAGAGAGAGAGAGATAGTGCTGCACTGTTTCCTGCTAATGAGAGAGAGAGAGTGAGAGAGAGAGGGGGGCAGGGGGAGAGGGGAGTTGCACCACTCAGTTCACACGGGTGTGATTTTTCATACACAATCTGTATGGTAGAGTATGTTAATACAATACCATATACAATCTGTATGGTAGAGTAAGTAGTATGTTCTACAATATAATGTATACAATTGGGGTCTCTCTGCTGTTCTATTGAGACATTTAGATCGTGTCAAAGGTCACGTTTCAGATCAGCAGGTTCACTTCATAAAATATGTCAGGAAAATACTTTTTTTCTTTTTCAATTTTCCTTTACTTTTCCTCATGTACCCCCTGTACCCCCTGGGAACATGTAACACATTTGAAGAAGATATGCCCATTTTAAACGTGTTAACCCAGAATACCCAGATCAGAGAAAACACTTCACACTTCTCAGGGCCTGGTAATAGCATTAACAATGGCTAATTTATTCAACTACTACTCAAATACTACCATGCTACTCAACAGCCTATAGAGACCGGTGGTTTTCAGACTTTGGTAAATCCAATGACCCACTGTATCCTATGCATTAGACCATTGGTTCCCAACCTTTTTATACTGAAGTACCACCTAAGAAAATATTTACCTGTAGTAATCTAAATATTTCATTCCACTTTTGTCTTTTTTTCTCCTTTTTTGGGCGACTCCTCTGTGTACCACCAGAGGGGGGCTCAAGTAGGCTACCTCTACAGTGGTTGGGAACCTCTGCATTAGACCATGGACCCCCATAAAGTAGTAAAAATATCCAAATGTATCGTTACGGCCCATTTACATTCTATCCACTCGACAGAGACCATTGATTTATTTCCCTGGCACAAACAGGGGAGGATGAATAACCAAACAAAACAAACAAACATAAAACATCTGTATGGGCATCCGGCCCAGCATTTCCCAACCGATCCATCCCTGCTGACTGTCAAGGATGTTGTGTAACTCATGTTTGTCACTATAATGAAGATATAGTCTTTTATGTACTGTGGATTAGAGACCAACCAATATGGAATTTTGTGACCGATACGATAACCGATAGTGATTTTTTTCTTTTATTTTTGACAGTATTAGCTCAATCATATCTTAAATGATATATTGTATGATGGCTGTGCTAATAGTATTATCATAAAATATATCTCAGTTTGAAGATTCAAATTATGGATAATAACAATACAACTAGCCTATTATTAATACCGTATATTTCACATGTGTGAGCTTGTAGAACTGTTCAAGCTTGTTGCCAAGTCTGGTCATTATAAGCTACTTTGGCCTTGTTTATCTGTAATGTTGCTTTAAAATATTGGTAGTCCTTGACATGAAAATGTTTGAGTTCCACTGCTCTAAAACAACATTGGTCAACAAAGTTTGACAGTCAGCCCTATAGTTGCTTATTTTAGACTTATTTTCTGACCTTTTCTGACTTTGATCTGGCCTATTAACATTTTTATAGACCTGGTTGCTGGTTTCTCTCTCACATTCAGGAAATGTGGCAACCCTTGTCAAAGTGGTGTTTGTTGTGGTTAGGAGCATGGATGCTTTGCCTTAGTTCATTTAGTTGCTTAGTTTTCACCGATACGATCCGATCCGATACGCCCTTATATGGTCATATCGAGGCCCGATCGGTCGGTCTCTACTGTGGATTTCTGATGTATTGCTTTAGGATATTATCAATGTTGGCAGGAGAATGTCATGTAATGTCTCTCCAAGCTTGCTTTACATCCGCCACTTTCCTGGGCGAGACTCACTCTCCATGGTTTTGATCAGAACGCTGAGGTTCTGTTCTAATTTCTGACGCAACCAAGCATCTCATTTGGAATATTAACTCTTCTAAAGAGAGAACGGACGAGGTAGTGCGAGGTGGTAATGGAACATTATACCTCCCGGTTTTAGGGGGAAATGGAAGGCGGGGCTTTTCAGAGTAAAATCTGCCTCATCTGCATGGGCACTCTAGCGCCTTTATTTTGACAAACTCTGGCAGCATCATAAGTGTTAATGTCCTTCCCCCGCAGAGGAAACATGATGTCTCGTGCATGGTCACCTATGTCACCTCCAGTTGGACATCCGTGTCAACTTCATCTAAAGAAGAATTAAGTGTAGAGTAGAACATAATTATCTCCAGTCAATTCCTCTCCAGTGGTCTGTCCAGTCCGTGCGCGCCGCTACTGCCAAGACATTATGGTTACTGCTATATCATTATTGATAGCCTATCTCAGTGAGCTCTTACAGTTGCAATATGTCTGTAAAACATCGGTCTGTCTCTCTGCCTGTCAGGCCTGCGTGTGAGTAAAAGAACAAAGTGAATGATGAATCTCCCTACGGCGATTAATAAATGTTCATTTTTATTATTATTATTAAATCTTCATAGATCTACCACGGCCCATGTTCCCCTCCCCGTGGGGGTGTTGCCAGGATGGGGGGGATTTCCTACGCAGGGTCTGCTATCATTTATATACAGTAACATCAAAGACAGTGCGGGGTCTTTTATCTCCTCAACCAGGGAACGACTTCACGCACGCACGCACGCACGCAGTGAGACAGAGAACTGTGTTGTTTCATCCAAAATTCACCAAAACAAGTGTTCTTCTCTTTTGCACAATCCAACAGTCCATCTCTTTCTCTCTGTGCACCAACTCTATTTAATATTATTCTAATGAGCATGTCGTGAGAGATGGGAGAAAGAGAGAGAGAGAGAGAGAGAGAGAGAGAGAGAGGCATAGTGGGGTAGATAGATAGATAGAGACTTGGTGTCAGTGCGAGGCTCCCTCTCTCTGTTTAATGAACATGCCATGTTCCCCTCCCACTATCTAAGAGAGGAGAGCATGCAGGGAATGAACGATGGAGGGAGGAGAGGAGAGGAGAGGAGAGGAGAGGAGAGGAGAGGAGAGGAGAGGAGAGGAGAGGAGAGGAGAGAGGCCTAGAAGGATTTAGATGGAGGGAGGGAGGAGTGTAGTGGGAAAGGAACGGAAGGCAGGGGTTGGACAGCAAATGGACCTGACTGAAGCAGTGATGTTGAGAGAGGGAGTTGCAGCATGTCCAAATAGACTCTCTGATGGACCGGCGGAAGACCTTGACACACACACACGCACACTGGCTCGCTCTGTGGTGTCTCACGTGGCTCAAGTTCTCTTGAGACAGCGGGGCCTCCGTCGCGGTCTAGTCCATAGAGTAATATATGTAGGTCTAGTCCGCAGTTGTTGTAGGCGAGAGGCACTTCCACGTTGGCCACAGAAGAACAGTTGTTGTATAGGCGAGAGGCACTTCCACGTTGGCCACAGAAGAACAGTTGTTGTATAGGCGAGAGGCACTTCCACGTTGGCCACAGAAGAACAGTTGTTGTATAGGCGAGAGGCACTTCCACGTTGGCCACAGAAGAACAGTTGTTGTATAGGCGAGAGGCACTTCCACGTTGGCCACAGAAGAACAGTTGTTGTAGGCGAGAGACACTTCCACGTTGGCCACAGAAGAACAGTTGTTGTATAGGCGAGAGGCACTTCCACGTTGGCCACAGAAGAACAGTTGTTGTAGGCGAGAGGCACTTCCACGCTGGCCACAGAAGAACAGTTGTTGTAGGCGAGAGGCACTTCCACGCTGGCCACAGAAGAACAGTTGTTATAGACGAGAGGCACTTCCACGCTGGCCACAGAAGAACAGTTGTTGTAGGCGAGAGGCACTTCCACGTTGGCCACAGAAGAACAGTTGTTATAGACGAGAGGCACTTCCACGCTGGCCACAGAAGAACAGTTGTTGTAGGCGAGAGGCACTTCCACGTTGGCCACAGAAGAACAGTTGTTATAGACGAGAGGCACTTCCACGCTGGCCACAGAAGAACAGTTGTTGTAGGCGAGAGGCACTTCCACGTTGGCCACAGAAGAACAGTTGTTATAGACGAGAGGCACTTCCACGCTGGCCACAGAAGAACAGTTGTTATAGACGAGAGGCACTTCCACGCTGGCCACAGAAGAACAGTTGTTGTAGGCGAGAGGCACTTCCACGTTGGCCACAGAAGAACAGTTGTTGTAGGCAAGAGGCACTTCCACGCTGGCCACAGAAGAACAGTTGTAGGCGAGAGGCACTTCCACGCTGGCCACAGAAGAACAGTTGTTGTAGGAGAGAGGCACTTCCACATTGGCCACATGGGGGCGTGGTTATATAAGCACAACCCGGGTGGGATTTTGAACGTCGCTCCTTCCCCACTGATGCTATCGGTATACCTTGCTGATGTCTCCTTTTGATGACATCACAGAAGGATGTCGAGGTATAATACTGCACAAAGCCGGCGCGTATCGAACGGTGTGTCTCGTATCATCGCCATCATGATCATCATCAACATCAGCCGCCGGCGTCTCCTGGTGATGACATCACAGATGAGCCTTGTTGAGTACCGATCGCTTCTCACATGAAGCGTGGATCCTCTTTCGGCCCCTGAAGCTTGTTGTGAGACGAGTCTAATTTGCATAATGGGAGAGTTAATAGCCCGTAAGAAAAGGCATCGGCATGATGGAACCTCAAAACCTACGGATCTATGAGGTACGAGGTCAAAATATCAGCCAATTACGGCTCACATGCACTTATAGGTTGATGACACCCGTTAAAATGGCAGTGTGCACACAAAGAGTGCGCAAATGTAAGCAAATGGACTCTTCAGAGTTATGGACCTGTTATACATCGGTCCACTCTTCAGAGTTATATGTGAACACTTTAGTATTTTACCGTGTAGAGATCTATCTACAGGTATTCATACCGGGAGCAGTCAGCGGTAAGTGAACCGAGACAATTACAGGACAGCAGTGCTGCTCGCACAGACATGCATATGCATGCCAGCGCACGCCCACATGACCGCGCACGCACGCACACACAGTCACACACACTCACACACACACGTGCACACGCACAGCGACAGAGATCCAAACTTCTGTCTCAACAAACGGCAGTAAAAAACCTGCTGAAAAACTTTGTGAAGGGAAGCAGGTGGACATGCATATTCATGAGCGGGACCGATCCAATTGCCATTGTTACAGTGAGCAAGAGAGTGTGGGGGCGTGTGAGCGCGTGCGAGCGTACACACACACGTGCGTGTTTCGCAAGCCAATGTAGGTGGAAAACTAGCCTTTCACTTAGACAGAAGAAAGAAACACAGAGTAAACAAAAGCGGGAGAGGAAAGAGTAAAAACAAAGAGCCGGCCGTCCGCAATAAGACACATGACGCTGAATATTCATAGGCTATAGTGGAACTGCTGCCCGTCAGCCGAGCCAATGAGCTGGCAGCTCTCAGCCAAAACACAGGAAGGAAAGAGGGGGGCATTGTTCGACAGCGGTTTCCTGTTCAATAAAGTGTGTGTGTGAAGTGTGAACGACCAACTGTAACGCAGTTCAGACGTGGCTGTCAAGGGTCTTTCCAGGAGGCGTGTTCAGACGCCGTAAAGAAGTGTGTGTTGTTTCACACAGCGTGGACAGAATGTAAACACATTGTGTGTGTGTGTGTGTGTGTGTGCGTGCATGCGTGCGTGTGTGTGTGTGTGCGTGTGTGTGTGTGTGTGACTGAACAGGTGCACACAGACGGACGCAGCGTGAAGGACGAGACATTAATCACAGGCAGAAACACTATGGACCATGAGGCGGTCTGCATTTCTATAGTGGCCTTTATCTGAAGAGCTGGACAATGTGTGTTATATATATACGTTTACCCCATTCATGCACACGCATTCACAACGCGCCCAACGGACGAGCCGCCGCCAAGTG
Source organism: Electrona antarctica (assembly GCF_951216825.1). NCBI lineage: Eukaryota > Metazoa > Chordata > Actinopteri > Myctophiformes > Myctophidae > Electrona > Electrona antarctica. The sequence goes on from NC_136804.1 coordinate 13,970,779, forward strand.
GCGAGAAGGAGGCCAAGCGTCACATCTGTGCCATACGGTGTCTTTTCCACAGGGGTTGAACCGGTTCCGTATGTATGTATTTGGCCACGGACCCCCATCTGAAAATGGGGAAAAAGAAGATTAGTATTTAAAAAATATATATATTTAACATTTTTCAAAGATTCTTCCAAACACGTTCTTAAAGATGGAGTGCCGTGATTTCTGTATTTTTTTTCTTCAGTTTCTCATGTGTTTATGAGGTGACAGTACTTCATTAGACCCCTTGGTGTGGTTGTTAGACAGACAGATGGTTCAGAAACTTCACACGTGGTCACTTGCTATCCATTGATGTCACAAGGAATCCACATCTTGTTTGTAGATGCTGCTGATTAAGAGTGTAGTTCTCAGTCAATCCCATGATGCATTGTGCCTGGTTGGGGGTGGGGGGGGGGGGGTCATCGCCATAACGTTATTAACATCATTCTCCCACCGCGGTGTCGATGTCATTGATGATGAGTGATGACGGTCACGTCAGTCACGTTGATTGACTCAGAATGATGAGTGTGGACAGCGGTGTCACGCCACGCTGATGGAATTTTAATTGACTGTTAGTCACCAATTAAGGTCAGTGGTGGCGAGGCCCTCCTCCACTCCATTAACACTATCTTTGCCACGGACGTGCTCATGCTGCGACGGGAATCTACAGTAAATGTGCAGCTTGAGTTGGACAACCCATGTGCCTTTACTTGAGAACGTTGTGTCGAAGCTCTTTCACCTGTCTTTTTAATATAGAACCTCGTAGTTCTCTCCACATTTCTGCCAGAACGAGAGAACTCGTCTTTCTTTTCTTTTTATTTCAGTCATTAAAAAAATAATAATATATATATTTACTCACATGTTAGACAGCCTACATACGGATCTGACGTGCACGCGGGTGCGCGTGCTTATTTGTCCTTTTTTCTGGCATCTTTAGGACCTTATTTTTCTGGCACTGGCGCCACTTTTTCCCCTAGAGGGCTAGCATGGATTGTGTTAAAAGTAATGGTCGTGGACTTGTGAAGCTTGTGTGTACGTGTTTACGCGCCATGTCTATGGAAGTGCCGGGTCCATTTCATTCTGCTCGAGGGCAACGGGGAAGAAAAAAACGGACACCGCTAACGACCTCCAGAGTCTATCTTTGTTAGTGCAGTGGTTCTTCTTATCTCCCCTCTCCTCTCTCCTCTCTCCTCTCTCTCTCTCTCTCCTCTCTCTCTCTCTCTCTCTCTCTCTCTCTCTCTCGCGCCCTCTCCTGCCCCCGGGCGAGTCTTCTCCCCACTCCTCATGGTGTATAGCAGCAGCTTGCTGCAGAAAGCGTTTGCTTCATTAGATATCTCCTGGCTGTTTCTCTCTCTCTCTCTCCCTCTCTCTCTCTCTCTCTCTCTCTCTCTCTCTCTCTCTCTCTCTCTCTCTCTCTCTCTCCCTTCTCTCTCTCTCTCCCTCTCTCTCTCACACTCTCTCTCTCATGCTCTCCTTCTCACACCACCAGCAGCAGAACCAATATGGAGGCCAATTACACAGCCATACAATGCTGGTCATAAATCATCCATTGGTACATGTCAGACACACGAAGTAAACACGGCCTCCTCTCCTCTCCTAGCTCTCCTCCTCTCCTCTTCCTCTCCTCTCCTCTTCCTCTCCTCTCCTCCTTCCTTCTCCTCCACCACCACCCCCCACACTTTCTCTTTTGTTCCTCTTCTCTTTCAACTGCTGCTTTTTCTCCCACCCTCCACCACTCCACCCTTCATTTCTTTGAGTCTGACTACTCTTTCTTTATTTTATTTGTTTTGCCCGTCACATTCTGCGTGTTGATATGAATTGTTGTCTTTCAGCCCATGAGACTGTATCGCTGTTCTTTTCTCGCATGACGACGTTCCATAAAGCTTGGGTGTTACTCTATATGTCCCTCGGGGCTCTATGCTAGTGTGTGATAGTGCGTTCATTATCACTCATATATCGCTCATAATGCATTGTGAGCTCGTCTATGTGCTGTTTTCAGCGGAAGCTTTCCCCACAATGCAGACACTAGTGTTTAAAAACCCATCTAGTCCTATAGTGAAACCGATTTGAGGTCCCAAAAACAGCCGTTCTCCAAGTTCAAGACGTGTGGCATCAAGCTATTTTTGGCGACCCCCCACCCTCCCCCAGAATAGGCATGCTGGGGGTCAAGTGGTTATACAGTGTCTTTATACAGTATGTCTGTGGAAGCGGTGCTATTGTGTGTTATGCAATATGCCATGCAATGTGATGCGAGAGGAGCGGTCTAGCCAACACCAACTCGCACCATCCTGTCTTAACCTCAGGGTCTTGAGCTCTACAGTGTGGTTAGCTAACCTGTCACTCCGCAGTGTATCTACGTATATAGGTGGTGCACCTCTTTCCTTTCCTGGCTGTGCCCTGCGTTGGCTCCCGCAGTGTGAGTTTGCTCGTCACCAGTTCCAGGTGTCTGACAGTGACGGTGCCCTGTCGGGTACAGGCTTTAGTTTAGACATACTATTGGTCCGACTGTCATTAGACCAACAGCCTACCTCAAACCCTAACCTAACCGCAAGCACGGGAGCAGCGCATGTTCGACCCTGTCTGTTGACCCTGTCTGTGTCAAAGCCTTTGTCTTGGGGTGGTCAGAAAACATATAAGGACACAAAACGAGGCAGAGACAACGACGACTCAGATTTCAAAGTAAGAAAGATGTGGTACATGGAGCACGCAGCCATCTTATATGTACAATGCAATGCCATGGAACGTCCTGTTTGACGTTAGGTCTGATTACCGTTTATGTACACAAAAGAGCAACAATATCAGGAAAGAAACAACGACCTTGCGCTGCGAAGTGTTGTGAACTTTGAAGTAGTAGATGGACAAACAAGTCTATGAAGTGATCTGTCTTAAGAAAAGGCTTAATGTGCAACACAATTGTATACAGCATGTAGTTCATCTCTCTCTCTCTCTCTCAGCTAGGGGGTCCGACTCCTTGGCCGTGAAAAAAGCGTTGAAGACCCCTGGGCTATATGATATGATGGACACATTCTCACTCCCATATCGCTGCTTACGTAACTGTAATGGCCAACGTTCTGTTTGGTCGGTAGTCGTTGCTCCTTCCATATCTTCTAAGTTACGGAACACCTCTGGCCATGCAGGCCAGAGGTGTGTGATTGATCCGACTCTTTTTCTTGTTGGTTTTGTTTCCGCAATCTGCCGGTGCAATCTCCTCAAAGTACAGTGAACAGTTTTGTGGAAAAGCTGGCTGGCTGAGGGTAATAATCCCTCTTTGAGTGAGTACAAACACAACCTGATAGCATGGAGAGAGATTGAGATAACACACACACTGTGTAGCCCAGAAACAGCAAAACATCTCCCAGACAAATTGTGTCAAAGTGTGTGTCGGAGGTTTTGATGAAAATAAACAGTGGAGATCCCAGTGGCAAGACCAGCAAACTCTCCAGTGCTGCACACAAATCTACCGAGTGGGTGGCATCTGGCATTCACAACTACACCGTATAGGGAGATATCCGTTCTGTTTGCCAAGCTCTACCAAAGTTGCCTTAAAACAGGGGTGCCCACACTTTTTGACTTGAGAGCTACTTTCAAAATGACCAGCTCGGCAAGATCTACCCACCAAATCAATTATTATACCATTGCTGAAAATAGCAAATGCACTTGGAATGGGAAATAGAGGGGGAGAAATGTGCCTTAAAAGGATCCCTGGCTAATACATTATAATTGCCCTCTATAATTAAAATCTAACACCTTAAATATTTTATTTATTTTAGAAATAGGTCATCTTTCACTCAATAAAATTTAAATATTTCTTTGATGCTTATATTATCCTTTGGAAGTATTAGCCTATGTTTTCTTTTATTAGCATACTGTATGCATTCCATACATTCCATAGCCCTAGCCCACACATGGGCATATGACATACTGTACATCGTCAACCTCCGACGGAAACAGTCCCTATATGGAGTGAAAGATTATCTATAAATACAATATTTAAAGGTGTTCTAATTTTTGGATTGTATGTATTTTTGATGTATTAAGGCATATTTGTCTTACCACACACAACTCGTTAGAAGTGGACCGACATCACAATGCTCATCGCTCAATCTTTTTTTTCTAATGGTACGGTCTGCCTTTGTATTCAATGTTTGTTTTTTGTGTATTTATAGTCCGGCAGCCGACATGCTTCTTTTGTTTAAAGTGGGAAATTTGGTATAGTCTTTTTTTATTGGCCTAAAATACATACATACATACATTCATACATACATACATACATACATTCATACATACATACATACATACATTCATGAATCCACTTGCTGACCGGCTGTCACTATTGAGCAATTTCTTTTATAGGGGTTTCTTGTGTCACATGCTACTTAAAGCAAATGGAAAGTTTGACATTTTTTACATTTTTGCCTGCCATAGGATGTTAATGGTAGGGTCACAAGAAAGCCCTATAGAAATTTGCTCAATACTGACAGCCGGTCAGCAAGTGGATTCATGAATGTACAGTATGTATATAGACAATATTTTAGGCCAATAAAAAAGACTATATACCAAATTTCCCACCCGTCCCACCCGGAATATTAACCGTTTCCGTCAATCCGACGTGTCCACACGTCTTATAGGGAATCCAATGGACGGATGCATTGGACGTGTGTACATGTCCTAGCGCATCCTCAATGATATCAGGCTGAATTTTTTCCTTTTTTTATTTTTCAGTCGAACTCTCGGCCACCGTACTTCGTTCTTCAGTCATATTAGCTTACCGTTCACTAGCCTGTTAGCGCCGCAGAAAGAATGCCTCGTATCTGCTCATCTAGGGCGCTCTCCGTGGTTTTGATCTGATGGATATACTATCGTTTCATTTCTGCTCCTCATCCGCCTCTCGTTCAAAATATGAGAGAGCAAGGTAAGCTAGCAAGGAGAGTAAAGAGTAAAAGCGGCCATGTCTTTCCGGCACCCCAGAGCTTCTATTTTGAAGGAATCCCGGCACTGATTGTGTTAATGCACTGACAACAAGCTCATAACACGACCATTATCCACCAGACTTTGTGAGCTTTTATATACAGTACAGGTCTATTTTGGGCACGTGTAAATCAGGCTCTATTGTGTCTTCCTCCTGCCTTCTGCTTTCTCCTCATCCTCCTCACCTCCCTTTCTCGCCTTCCTTTATTACCCACTCCTCGTTAAGCTCCCTCCCTCCCTCTCTCTCTATCTCTCTCTCTCTCTCTCTCTCTCCATCCATTGTCTTCCTCACCTCTGGGTAGCTCTGCAGAGGAAGAGGAGGTGGTCATCAGGGAGAATGGTGGTTAGATGGTGAGAGAGAGAGAGAGAGAGAGAGAGAGAGAAGGCTGGGGGTCAGAGGCAAAACTTTGAAGGGAGATTAATTGAAGAGGGACTTGGCTCTGGTGTGTGTGTGTGTGTGTGTGTGTGTGTGTGTGTGTGTGTGTGTGTGTGTGTGTGTGTGTGTGTGCGTGTGCGTGCGTGCGTGCGCGCGCGCGCGCGCGCGCGGCGTGTGTGTTAGTTTGAACAATGGAAAAGCTACATTTACAGATGTACAGTATTTGTGTGTGCGCACGGGTGTGCGTGCGTGTAATGTATTCCTGTAGGATATGATTGATCCCAGAGTGAGATGCTGGGGTGAGAAACAGAGTAACTGATCTTTCTTTAAAGACACTGAGAGAGAGAGAGAGAGAGAGAGAGAGAGAGAGAGAGAGAGAGAGAGAGAGAGAGAGAGAAGGTTTCTGAAGAGTCTGTCAGGATTCGTGCGTGCGTCACGTTTTTTCTTAAGTAAAAGTATCAATACTGCAATGTAGAAATACTACATACGTACAGTGCTATACTATGTACTGTACTGCTATGTACTATTCAATGTAGTTACAAGTAAAATGTACTTGAGTACAAAACTATGGGTATCAAAATGTACTCAAAGTACCAAATGTAGAAACTACTCATTATGCAGTATAGTCCTCTGTCCGATTTCAAGTTTTCAAATGTTATACAATGAAAATAGCTGGTAAGGTAAATGTATTTATAAAGCGCCTTTCAAAACAAATGTTACAAGGTGCTGTACAATAAATAAAATGAAATACAACAAGAGCATCACATAGATCAACAATAAAACGACAACACAATGCAATACAGTAGAGTAGTAATAAAATACATGTGCAGTACGGTACATACATATAGACAGTATTACAAACCAAAGTGCTTACAGAACAAATGGGGTTTTTAGCAGCTTTTTGAAGGTCTATCGACAGATTCTGCCCTCCTTAGGGAAAGGGGTAGTTAATTCCATAAGGTAGGGGCTACGAACGCAAAAGCACAAAAGTAAAAATCACCTTTAGTTCTTAATTTCGTTTTAGGAACATTAACACGACGGCATAACCCGCGTTCCCACGCTATTTAATCCAATATCCAACGCTGCCGGGATTGTTTAATTACCTTTGGAGGATACGCCGAAGTATTTGCGCCTTTGATCCGTGAAAAAACACTAGTAAACACTCCCAGCATTTGTTATTGAGCCGACAAAAAAGCCACTTCCTTGATCCGGGTCACAGTTCAAAGAGCAAAGCGAGCCAAGATCGCCTCTACCCCCTCGTTCACTTTGTATTGGACTCAGTTTCCCAGAAGCCCTTGCAAGCCGACGGATGTTTGATTTCCGGTTACGTCGTCATAACGCGACCCCCCTCGCCACAATGTCTGCGACAAATCCGGATTTCTATCATAATAATCAAACAACGGCGAATTAAACACATTAAACAAATAGCGGGTTTAGCGTGTTAAGCGTGGCTACAACATGGATTAAATAATTTAAATCCCTCAAAGTGTTAAGAAGGTCTTTATCTGAAGAACTAAGTGTTCTCACATTTGCTTTGGGGGATAATACATTGGAGACAGCCCATGGAGAGCTTTAAAAGTGACTAACAAAAAATTAAAAACAATTCTGCAGTAAATGGTGCATTTATATAGCGCCTTTATCCAAGGCGCTTTACATAGATTGTGCATTACATTCACCCATTCACACACACATTCATACATCGATTGCGGCGGAAGCCATGCAAGGCACCAACCAGCACATCGGGAGCAATTTGGGGTTCAGTGACTTGCCCAAGGACACTTCGACATGTAGCCAGGAGGAGCCGGGATTCGAACCGCCGACCCATGGATCATTGGACGACCTGCTCTACCTCTTGAGCCACAGTCGCCAGTCAACTGGAAGCCAATGTAAAGCAGGATTTGTACCCATATATCCCACATGGGGAGCCAACTATCTTATCCACCACTAGCCTAAAAGGAGATATTCTAGGCTCTGAGGCACTATATACTGCTAGGGTATTTACGGAGCACATTCTCTGCAATGAGCTATAGGCAAGACAACATTAGTTGTCGAGGTCACAAGTGTCATTTATTTATTCCCTTGCCTCGTCGTTCAGTTTGGATGTCGCAATGTTTGGGGCGAAGCCGATTTCCGTGAAATCGTCAGCAAATGGAATGTGTGGTGTGTGTGTGTGTATTGGACTGCTTAGCATAATGTGTGCACGGCGATAAATAAATAATAAATAATCCCATAATGTACGGTAATAAAAGCCCCCGAGGTGCGGCGGAGGAGGAGGGAGAGAGAGAGGGAGGGAGGAAGGTATGTGTACAGCAGTATACTTCAGGGGGAAGAGAGAACACGTTTTATAGTCATGAATCAAAACCTATATAGTTCTAAACAACACACGACGGACGGACGGACAGACAGACAGACAGACAGACAGACAGACAGACAGACAGACATGACGGGAAACTGGATAAGCCTTTTATGACTATTGTGGTCGCTGTGTAAACACGCACTGAACAGAGCCATAGTCAGGGTGGATGGAGGGATGGAGGGATGGAGGGGTGGAGGGGTGGAGGGGTGGAGGGATGGAGGGATGGAGGGGTGGAGGGGTGGAGGGGTGGAGGGATGGAGGGATGGAGGGGTGGAGGGGTGGAGGGATGGAGGGATGATGGAGAGACGGACGGAAGGAGGGTGCTAGCATCATCCGTTCATTAGCAGAATCCATTAGTGTAAAAAACTAAACCAACTTCTCTGCAGAGGATTAATGAGGCAATACTGACACACACGTGCGTGTGTGTGTGTGCATGTGTGTGTGTGTGTGTGTGTGCGCGCGTGCATGCGTGAGTTTAAAGTGCTAATGCAAATGTGTGACCATGCGAACAGGCAAATTAATATGCATGCACGTTGTGTGTATATCTTTTTTACGGCGATTTATAAACACATTATTGACTGTTATCACGTTCCCTCCTGTCAAGGTTACGACGCATTCCTTTAATTAACGCACTGCCACAGGGAGTCACACGCACGCACGTGCACACACACACACACACACACACACACACACACACACACACACACACACACACACACACACACACACACACACACACACACACACACACACACACACACACATGTCACATTAATTTGTTGTCATCAAGCATCCAGAAGAATGTATTGTTTTATTGAATTGATGTATTTGGTGTCTGCTGTCGGGCAGAAACGTCTTGTCTCCAATATTTCCCCTTTTTGTGTTCTTTTTTCGGAAATGAATCCCATTTTCGGGGTGGAAATGGCCCCATACTTCCCCCAAGAAGATCGCCCTCAGAATATAAGGACGCTATATGGTCCGTGTGGTCAGTGGTGAAAGAAGTACTAAAAGTATCAATGCCGCAATTTACTGTAGAAACACTCAATATTTTGAAAACGGCAGATTTGCGACACGTCTGTAGATATGCTATTTTTAAATAGTCAAAGTAATAAAACCCCGAACGCCCGGGGGTATTTGTAACCATTAAATCAGGATGCCCAGCGATTTGTTTCTTCAGGACCTATTTCAAGCTGGCTCTGCACCATTTTGGGAAGTAGCTAGAAGTAGCTAGATGTAGCCAAAACCCCCGAGGCGATCGACAACAACGGGAGGTATGATTAATTCTAACGCGACGGCCTGTCTAAAACATAATCTTTGATTAGAATTGGACGGAATGATTTAGATCAAGAGTTTTTCACATTTTAAGATTTTCGATCTGATCCGCTAAAATGGGGGGGTAATATTTTGGATGACGTCCAAACCGGAAATTACATCGAATGTTGCCCAACAGACGCTCCCAGCCTGTGGAGCGATGCGATCGGTTTTGATATCAATAAATCTCCGTCCTTTTATTAATCTCCGTCCTGAGCGCTACTATTTGATAGGATGGAGAACTCCGTTTATGCCGCTCAGGGTGTTGATGTACACTTTAGTTACAACTTCAAAGTAAGTAGTAACTAAAGGCGAGTGCCTGTACTTAGTTACTTTCCACAACTGCCTGTGGTTAGTCTGAATTTGCGTTTCAAAGCCAGACTGTTCAGGCCGCGTCGGCAGGAGCGTTCACGCCTGCCTCTCCGTTTATGGTTCTGCTGCCATGAGTGGGTTAAATGTGTTGCATCACATGACCCCGCAGGTCAATCACTGACCCTGAAGGTCAACCTCCAAGGAAGATTAGAGCTGAAGGGCTTTCATCAAGGCTGACACATTCACACTCACTTATTATCGTACGTACGCACGCACACACACGCACGCACGTACAGCTTTAAACTCTCATCTGGGTCGTGGGTCTATATGTGTGAAGCAACCAAGCATGCACACGTACGTGTGCAAGCAAGCATGCACCACATGCACGCACACTTGCATACATGTTTGTTTATAGGTATAACTAAATGTATAGGAAACAAGGAAAGGGACCCATACAAATGGGTCCATTAGGTGTTGTGTTAGCCTGGCATGGCCTAGCCTGTCCCACAGTGTTGATTTCGACTACCTTTTTTCACTGAGGAAAACTAAATGGAAACTAAATAAAAACTAAGCTATGATGACTAAAACTAATAAAACTAACAATTTCGTCAACAAATAAAAACTAGACTAAAATGTTAGGAAGGGAGTGTAACAGTGTAACATTACGACGGCATCAAGGCCCACCAAAATACATTTGATATTTAGTCGACTAAAACTAGACTAAAACTATGACATTCCACGTGACTAAAATGTGACTAAATGAAAACTATTCAAGAGACTAAAACTAAAATCTAATCTTTTAGTTATCGGTTATACCACTCCTTTAAAAGGAACCTACATTCAGTCACTCTCCACACTGATGAAGGCTGGATAGCCGAAACGTTTGAACTGAAGTCTTGGTGTGTGCGACCCACTACCGTTATTTTGATAGTTACAGTTGGGTGCCACCGATATTGTCCCTTATCATTTGACCCATTTAGGCCTGACCTCAAAACTTTTAAAAATCCTTCTAAATCCTGAAAAAATCCTTCTACATTTTCACGATTTTTCAAAAATAGCAGACCTACAAGCTCGTAAGTGGCGCGCTATGAGCTTGTAGATCTGCTATTTTTCAATAGCTAAATTATAACATAATGTTTAAAACACCAAAATGGGTTCCCGCCCAAAATGGGTTAACTGTCCTTTTGCGCAGATCACGCAAACCTCAGCAAAAAGAAAAGGACAATATTGATGGCCTCCAACTGTATTTGGTTTTGCGGAATTCGAGGTTCACTCCCACTCCTAGAGCAGATTTCCTGGGTCGTTTGCATGGCATTTTTATTGCTTTATTGTGCTGCGGTCCCCGAGGCTGTCGTGGCCTGACGTTATTTGATGTTTTTGCCCTGACAGATTGGCCTGGTGTTGTTGTAGCAGGTCAGGATATGGAGCTGTGACCTCTATGATCTGACTCAATGTAATAACACTTATCAGCAACAGCATCACATTGAGTGAGAAACACACACACGCACACACACACACACACACACACACACACACACACACACACAGTTCCGTTGTCATTGGCGAGGGAGGGCGATGTGGTAAACGTGACAATGAGCCACACGGCGTCTAAATGAGTCTCCTGGTCTGTCCGCGTGGGACCCAGGAGGACATCAGAGGACGTCCCTCCCATATATATATATACAGTATATATACACACCGTCATTTATGTGTGATATCCTGTCACCCAGCACCACCGGAAACTGTGGCAGCCTTGATGAAGATCTCTCTCTCTCTCTCTCTCTCTCTCTCTCTCTCTCTCTCTGTGTGTGTGTGTGTGTGTGTGTGTGTGTGTGTGTGTGTGTGTGTGTGTGTGTGTGTGTGTGTGTGTGTGTGTGTGTGTGTGTGTGTGTGTGTGTGTGTGTGTGTGTTTGTGTGTATTTTGATTGCGTGCGGTTTGAAGTGTTTGTTTCATGTCATGTGTCTGTGGTGTAGTACAGTCTATAGTATGTTGTAGCTGTCAGGCAGAATCTCCATATTTCATCTCTTTATATTTTTATCATGAATGAATGCCCTGGATTTTCTTCTCCACTATGTGACAGTGTCGTGCAAAAGTAGCAAAGATTGCTGATCTACAAGCCCTGTGTGTGCGTGTGTGTGTGTGACTGTGTGACTGTGTGACTGTGTGCGTGTGTGTGTGTGTGTGCGTGTGCGTGTGATAATAATCTGTGTGACAGCCAATATAAATGCCTATATGAAGGTCTTTATCACCTCCATGCTGCAGGCTGTACCCGGGTCTGTTAGATCAACATGACAGCTCTCATAATAACATAGATTATTACAGTATACATCACACTCACAGAATGTACCCCAAATGGACCGTTATGGGTCCATTTGGTTCTCTCTGTCCTTCAAATTTATATGTTTGAGAAATACCGGTATTGTAATTGTAATAGCAGACGTGAAGTCCACAGCTGTGACGGCGTGATAGAACTGGTTCCGGAAACCGATTCTGGTTCCTTCCATGTTGGATGTGGTTTCTCTGGCGTTCCGGATCCAAATCGTATGGAGAAGGATGGAGGGAGTCGGGGAGAGATGGGTGGAGGTATGGAGAAGGATGGAGGGAGTCAGGGAGAGATGGGTGGAGGTATGGAGAAGGATGGAGGGAGTCGGGGAGAGATGGGTGGAGGTATGGAGAAGGATGGAGGGAGAGATGGGTGGAGGTATGGAGAAGGATGAAGGGAGTCGAGGAGAGATGGGTGGAGGTATGGAGAAGGATGGAGGGAGTCAGGGAGAGATGGGTGGAGGTATGGAGAAGGATGGAGGGAGAGAGATGGGTGGAGGTATGGAGAAGGATGGAGGGAGTCGGGGAGAGATGGGTGGAGGTATGGAGAAGGATGGAGGGAGTCAGGGAGAGATGGGTGGAGGTATGGAGAAGGATGAAGGGAGTCGGGGAGAGATGGGTGGAGGTATGGAGAAGGATGGAGGGAGTCAGGGAGAGATGGGTGGAGGTATGGAGAAGGATGGAGGGAGTCAGGGAGAGATGGGTGGAGGATGGAGATGGATGGAGGGAGTCAGGGAGAGATGGGTGGAGGTATGGAGAAGGATGGAGGGAGTCAGGGAGAGATGGGTGGAGGTATGGAGAAGGATGGAGGGAGTCAGGGAGAGATGGGTGGAGGTATGGAGAAGGAGGGAGGGAGTCGGGGAGAGATGGGTGGAGGTATGGAGAAGGATGGAGGGAGTCAGGGAGAGATGGGTGGAGGTATGGAGAAGGATGGAGGGAGTCGGGAGAGATGAGTGGAGGTATGGAGAAGGATGGAGGGAGTCAGGGAGAGATGGGTGGAGGTATGGAGAAGGATGGAGGGAGTCAGGGAGAGATGGGTGGAGGTATGGAGAAGGATGGAGGGAGTCAGGGAGAGATGGGTGGAGGTATGGAGAAGGATGGAGGGAGTCGGGGAGAGATGGGTGGAGGTATGGAGAAGGATGGAGGGAGTCAGGGAGAGATGGGTGGAGGTATGGAGAAGGATGGAGGGAGAGAGCGGACTGGTGGGACGGAGGGGAGCAAGAGACGGAAAGCGGGAGTGAGACAAATGGACAGAGCAAAGAGGAGACGAGAGGGAGTTGACGGACGGACGCGTACACCAATGACGTGTTGTCGCTGGTTAAGGACGTTGTTGCGTTGTGTTTATGAGAGAAAGGAACAAAAGATGGCCAGAAGAAAGACTGGAATAAACGAGAGAGAGAATGAGGGAGAGAGAGAGTGAGAGAGACGATAAACTCTTGTTTCTGTTCTCTTATAGTCCATTCCCCTGGCGGGGGACTGCAGGTGTACTCTCTCCTCTCTCTCTCTCTCTCTCTCTCTCTCTCTCTCTCTCTCTCTCTCCTCCTGTCGTCCTCGCCATGCCGCACCGGCCCCTGTTGCCATGGTAACGCTGGGCGAACCTAGTCTGTGCGACGGAGGGAGAGAGAGAGGGAGGGAGGGAGGGAGAGAGAGAAGGTGCGGTCCAGATATATATCAGTTCATCGATTGGTTAGGAAAGAGGGTTTTCCCACTCGGGGTCCACACTTCACAAGAGGATCCTGCTAATCCATCTTCTCACAATACTGTACATGCACACAATCTCGCTATGCTCCGTAAGGATGTGCTCCGTAAGGATGTGCATCAGTCCGTCTATTTGTCCGTCACGTGTCTCGAAAGCCGTCCGGACCGACGGACTTCATACTTCGCCGACGACCCGACGTTGTTCGGGTGCAGGCATTTGTTTCCGACATACCAAGAGTCCGACAGGCATTAGTCCAACACGCTACCCAAACACTAACCTAACCTAACCGCACACGGACTGCAATGTATCCCGCAGCACATGTCAGGTGATTTATAACCCGCAGCTCATGTGAGGAGCGACGGTGTTGTCGGACTAATAACTGTCGGACTCTCGGTATGTCGGATAAACGTCTGCACCCCAGGTCGTTCAGAATCCCGACGCCGAGTCGTTCGGATAGGTTGGTTGTCGATATGTGCTTATTTGAGCATATACTGATGACAGGGGGGATGACAGGGGTCTCCATATGGGCACAAACGGGACACGGACAGGGCGGTTAGAATGGGTTCGAGCCGAGGGCGGGCATTGCATAACCAGGTGTGGCATGCTGCATTCCCATCTCGCATTGTTCCCGAGTAGACTTGTTGTCCAGTATTTATCTTGACGACTAAAACTATTTCCTTTATTTCACTGACAAAAACGAAATTAAAACAAATTAAAAGCCAAGCTATGATGACTAAAACTGTGACTAAATACATTGAGTCTAAGTCATTTTATGCTCCGGTGAAAGTAGCCGATCTACAAGCTGTTTTTGTGGTACGTTGCCACACACACACACACACACACACACACACACACACACACACACACACACACACACACACACACAGCATCTGTGTGTACACCTTGTGGATCTGCAACTTTTGGAATCATGAAAACCGTTGTGCACATACTGAGGTTGCCTGCAGTCGACACAGATGATGGTACATATCGTCGCTGTCGAGCAGAAACCTTGTATACCATGTTTTAGACACAGACTTTCATTTGCTACATCATCCCTAACACGTTGAATAGTTTAAACATGCATAGTGCAGTGTAGTGTTATTCATACAGACATATTGCATAAGGACTGGGTTAGGAGGAGTGATCAATAATCATATTATAGTATGCTTCGCTTTCTACGCTTTAGTGTTTTCTTGTGTTTTCCGCTTGTATATTGTCTTTGGGAATAGCAGTCCATTGTTTTCCTGGAGCCGCGCGAGCAATTATCCTTGCTTAACCCAACTCTCCAGAGGTGTGCACGCTCGCACGTGTGTGTGTGTGTGTGTGTGTGTGTGTGTGTGTGTGTGTGTGTGTGTGTGTGTGTGTGTGTGTGTGTGTGTGTGTGTGTGTGTGTGTGTGTGTGTGTGTGTGTGTGTGTGTGTGTGTGTGTGTGTGTGTGTTCCTGCATGCACAAGTGTATTGATATTGCAACAGCAAACACCACATATTTCATGTCCTTCGCCTCTCGAGTTTGTGTGTGTGTGTGTGTGTGCGTGTGCGTGTGCGTGTGCGTGTGCGTGCGTGCGTGTTTGTACATTACTCTGATCATGCATGTGGACACATGTGCGCACACTACACACATGCACACGCACTCACACGGACAGGAATTAACCCTGCATAGTGAGAGGTATAATTCCATAGTAATTAACCCTCTGTGTAATCAGGTTTTATTTTCCTATGTTGCTGTCGTACACAGCGGCAAAACAAAGAGTGTCATGGCTGCTTCTCTCTCTCTCTCTCTCTCACTCTCACTCTCTCTCTCTCTCTCTCTCTCTCTCTAATTACAAACATATCCAATTAATTACACACAAGTCAACGCGTTGGTGTGCACACACCATGTGAGAGGGAGAGACGGCAGTGCAGAACAATCGGGCGACAAGGGCAGCGCACTAATACATACAGCTGAAATTAATAATTAGTCACACGCACGCATGCGCTCACGCGCGTGTGTGTGCGTGTGTGTGTGCGTGTGTGTGTGTGTGTGTGTGTGTGTGTGTGTGTGTGTGTGTGTGTGTGTGTGTGTGTGTGTGTGTGTGTGTGTGTGTGTGTGTGTGTGTGTGTGTGTGTGTGTGTGTGTGTGTGTGTGTGTGTGTGTGCGTTTGCGCGTGTGTGAGTGCGTGCGTGTCTCACTCACTATCACTCAGCCGCTCCTGTTTTTGTTTCAAGGAAAGTGAAAGCCTTTGGGTCTCTTGTCTGCAATTACGAGAGAGAGAGAACTATTTCTCTCCAAGTGGAATAGAAGTGTTTGTTCTTAACTTCTTATTTAGCACTGCCGTCTGTGATTCATCTTGTTCTGGAGAGGAGAGGAGAGGAGAGGAGAGGAGAGGAGAGGAGAGGAGAGGAGAGGAGAGGAGAGGAGAGGAGAGGAGAGGAGAGGAGAGGAGAGGAGAGGATTGAATATATTAGACAGAAATGTAAAAACAGCAACAGAGTGCAGCCAAGCACTTCTAAGAGGGGTTGCACAAAAAATACTTAAATTAATTGTTTCCATTTAGGCCCTATATGCTATCAATTCATAGACAGGAGAGGAGAGAGGAGAGGAGAGGAGAGGAGAGAGGAGGGGAGAGGAGAGATGAAAGTAAGGAGAGGATTTGAATGAATGAGACAAAAGGGGTGGATAAAACATGTGTGATTCTGTAAATGAGTGTGGACATTCATCCATTTGTGGCGTGTTGGTGTATGTGTGCGCGTGTGTGTGCGTGTTTGGTCATTCATTCACATGTGTTTTTGCGTGAGAAAGACATGACAGTCAACCATACGGCCCTGTCAGCGATGATTGTACCCTTGGACCTTTCGGGGCCTGCGTAAAGGTCACAGTGTGTGGATCACACATCTTCTATAGCTCCGATGGTATTTCTTGCCTAAGGGCCAAACATCTCTCCGGGGCTGTCATCATAATGGTCCTCAGTCTCTCGTCCTTTTTCTTGATGAGCCAGAAGCAACCGTGAACAACTGGACTTTAGCCTCATGTGTCAATGACCTCCTGTCTCTCTCTCTCTCTCTCTCTTCGTAGAAACCCGGCCCATTGTGAGACCACTTCAATGGTCTGTATGTGGTGTCACAGCATTCAATGAGAGCGGAATTCTCTCAGAGGTCCGGTTTGCTGCACGATTATCTGCCGCACACAAGAACGTCGGTTCAGGTTATTGAAGGGGGTTTTGGAG
>NC_136804.1:13992341-13997058 GCF_951216825.1 Electrona antarctica
TTCTGTGTCTCTGTGTGTGCGTGCGTGCGTGCGTGCGTGCGCGTGTTTGACTACTATAGTCTATCCTCCCAAAATGAAATAGTGCAGGAGCAGGGGCCTACTCCAGTACCAAACGTAAAATTATCCCCCCCCCCCCCCCGCACACACACACACACAGATTTACCATGAACATAAACTATCATTTTACTACTGCATAATGTGGAATGCCATGGCATCGTCCATTAAAGGATGTGAAACAGCTGGCTTCTTTTAACACTGGCCTGAAAGAGGATTTTATGTCTTAAAATGGGAGGAATTAATTGGCATAACTAAATTGGGGAGGGAAAATAATTAAAAGATTGGAGTAAGTAAGTTTTGAAAAAGGAAAATGACGGTAAGAGTACCTCGACATTGCACTTAAGACCTCAGTAAATGTAACCACTTAAGACCTCAGTAAATGTAACCACTTAAATCCTCTAAACTGGACCCTTTTCCGGCTATTTTTGGCTTTAGATCTGCTATTTTCACATTATGCGAGGATCCGAGTCAAACTAAATGTAATGCCTCAACTCCTACAATTCCAAGTTGCTTGTCAGGTTCAAATAATATTATTAGGATTATTTTGGGGGGTCGCGCCACTGAAAAGGTTTAGAGCAGTGGTTCCCAAAGTGGGGTCCGGGGACCCCTATAGGGGTCCTTGAGGGAGTTCCAGGGGGTCCCCAGCTAAATGATAGTTTGGAACCAAATGGACCCTTATGGGTATGTAACTCTGAGAGTGCACACAATGTCCATTTGGTTCCTTTTGTACACTCTCAGAGTTAAATTAACATTGATTTGACCATATAAATTGGGGTCTCAAAATTTTGCCATTAAATGGGGTTCCGTAGCCTAATTCATGTCAAACTGGGGCCTGGGGGCCCTTGAAATTAAACGGGTTGAGAACCACTGCTAGAGCCCAAATGGGGGTCCGCGGGCTAATTTGTGTCAATTTGGGGGTCCTTGACATGACAAAATTTGGGCACCACTGGTTTTGAGAACTCCTCTTCTCCAAGTCAAGTGTTTATTGCGATGCCTCTCTTCTTCTGTTTGAGTTCCCAAAATGTCACTCGGGAGAAGGGAGGGGTTGGTGGGGCTGTGAAGTGCCATTCACGGGGCCCGCTCATCCGCCTCACTGATGATTTGTTGTATCCATCAAGCGCTCTCCTAGGAGCCATCGAGAAGCCCGAGCCACCAGATAATTGAACACAATGAGTCTCGCACTCTGTTGGGTTTTGCGGGGCGGGTGTGATGAGAATTATCATGCCATATATATTAATGTATTCATTAATTTGTGTAAATGTATTTTTCCTTTGACACGGTGGGAGTCGGGGGTGGTGGGGTGGGGCTCGGGGCTGCCATGCCGAAAGACCATGAGCGAAAGGCAATTAAATTAATTCTCAAGAATGGCAGATGCTTTTTTTTTTCTTGTGCTTATCTGTGAGTGAGAAAACAGTTTGTTTTCTCCTCTCCTCTCCTCTCCTCTCCTCTCCTCTCCTCTCCTCTCCTCTCCTCTCCTCTCCTCTCCTCTCCTCTCCTCTCCTCTCCTCTCCTCTCCTCTCCTGTCTTCTCTCTCTCTCTCTCTCTCTCTCTCTCTCTTTCTCTCGGGGATGTTGAGAAGCTGTGTGATTTCCATATGTTTGTACCTCATGCTGGTACAAACTGTCTCACTTAGCTTACTGTCGCTCACATACTTTGCAGTTCAATGGCGACATGCTTCACTGTGGTATCTCTGTGTGTGTGATTGCACACGCATGCACGCACACACACAGTTTAATTTCCATTTTACTTTGCTGTGCAGAAGGATTTCACAGTATGTATCATTGTGTGTGTGTGTGTGTGTGTGTGTGTGTGTGTGTGTGTGTGTGTGTGTGTGTGTGTGTGTGTGTGTGTGTGTGTGTGTGCGCGCGCGCACACGCAGTGGTGGAAAGTACATTTACTCAAGTACTGTACCTTCATTACAATTTCAATGTATTTTTTGTACTTTTCATGTTCCAATTTTCTACTTTTAGGCTACTTCTACTCCACTACATCTCAGATATAAGACTACATCTTATATATTTTGATGCCAATACTCTTTTCTCAAGTAAATGTTGTATACCGGACTATTCATTGTTTCATTGCGGTATTGATAAGTAAAAAATATACCTGCGTGTGTGCGTGCGTGCGTGCGTGCGTGCGTGCGTGCGTGACCGTGAATCTTTCTCAACTCCATCTCAGTGTTTAGTTTCCAGCCTTGTTGTGCAATGTGTGGAGCTGTGTGTATTTATGTGGACTGTCCAGCCATTTGTGCAACAGTGAATTAAGTGTGTTTATGTCTGCGTGCGTGTGTTTTTATCCCCAGTGAGTTGGGTTCTCGGTAGAGTGGGCGTTTCATAAAGCCAAAATTTCCCATCACTCCACAGGGTAGGGCTCTCTCTCTCTCTCTCTCTCTCTCTCTCTCTCTCTCTCTCTCTCTCTCTCTCTCTCTCTCTCTCTCTCTCTCTCTATGTCTCTCTCTCATCCGGTGTAGCGGCTGCTTCAGATAACTTTATTGGCATTGTCAATCCTTCCCGACAACACAGCCTAAACGTCTCAATGGATGAGCCTCCGCCCACTGTCACTCGTTACACTGTATACAACATACTCTACCATAACTATTGGTTAAAATAACGTTGTATGTATTAGAAAAAGCTGTGGATAGCAGCGTTAAGATGACATCAACTGAATCAAGGAGACGTGAGTCATGTGTGTAGCAGTCACCTGCTGTAGCACTGCACACAGATGAGGCTTTTGTCTTTACCGTCTTTATTCAGTTTCCCAGACAGTGTCGGTGATACATGGGAGCAGACATGCACAGTGATGTAACCTGATGGGGAAGATGGTAGATGAAAGCACACGTACGGCCAGTGTGCACCTGCACAGAGAGACGTGACTCTGTTTCTGTTGTTGTGTGAACAACAGAAACATAGGGAAATACAACCGGATTTCTACACACTGTGTCAATTACTATGGAAGTGTGTGTGTGTGTGTGTGTGTGCATGTGCGTGTGCGTCCGTGCGCGCGCGCGCGCCGCGTGCGAGTGTTGGACGGACATATACAGACACAGTATTGTGACATGCTTGAAAGCGCTGAAAAGTCACTTATTAATTGACATTTCTTGGCGTAAGAGGATTTGGGCCCCGGCTAACAGACAGGTCCCATTCAGCTGAATATTATAAACCCCTTTAGTCGCTGTCTGTCAAACTATTCACTTCTATCTGTCTGCTCAAAGTTCTGAACACACATTTATAAGCTGCTGTGTGTTCTAACTTTATCTTTTGCAGGTGAACCCTGCCTCTCTCTCTCTCTCTTTCTCTCTCTCTCTCTCTCGCTTTGTGTCAATCAGACTTAATCTATGCTTTGTCAAGAGCTTTTTGGTTTACCTGCGCCACGCCTTTGAGGTGACAAGCATGCACACACACACACACACACACACACACACACACACACACACACACACACACACTGTAGCTATACTCTCACACTCGGCAGATATGCAGAGAGAGAGAGAGAGAGAGAGAGAACGAGAGAGAGGGCATAGTGTCAGCACACGTGAACAGATTTGCTAACATGTATGTAATTTGTGTAAATTAGTATCGACCCAAAATTCAATCCTCTGGAAAGCCTGATTGTGCGATACTTTTTACTGTGTGTGTACGACGTGCGTGTGTGTGCGTAACATATTTTACACTGTAGTAGTAACCCATATTACTCCCTGGTGTACTGTATGTTGTGTGTGTGCGTGCGTGCGTGCGTGCGTGCGTGCGTGCGTGCGTGCGTGCGTGCGTGCGTGCGTGCGTGCGTGCGTGCGTGCGTGCGTGCGTGGGTGGGTACAAGCAACAAGACACACATACAGTGCAATTCGTGTTGTGCGTGTACAGTATGTGCACATGCATATAGCCTCCATCGCTGCTCGGGGATCAGCCTCTCATCCGTCCTGACTTCAACGTGCTCGTTATAATTCATGCAGTCAGGTCATTGGACCGCACTCCCGCTGGGAAGCGGCATTGTCAGGGCAAGTAACGCATGGCACATGCATCCGTAATGCATGGACTGTGGATCTCTAACGAAGAGCGCTCCCTTGATAAAGGAGAGCTAATGTTAGACGCCCTATAAACCCCCCCCCACTGTGTGGGTGACATGGGATGTCTTCATAATCACAGAGGGGGGTGGGGGGGGGGTCTGGGTTTGTGATGAAGATGATGACGAGTGAAGGGGAGATGTTATGAGCGTCCCTTTTCTGGGCTTGAACACAATAATGTATGCAGAGCAGCCATGCTATTGGAAATGTGTTTAATTCATTTCGACCTGAGGACGATTCTACAGATGTACTCTATGTCTAAATACAGTTTTCTGACAAAACATCATGTTTCTATGTCAGTGGTGCTCAAACTATTTCATGTCAAGGACCCCCAGAAATATGTGCATTTGGCCATGGACCCCCATCTGAAAATATGTAGTTCCAGGGACCCCCCCCCCCCCCCCAGCATTAAAGATTTGAGTTAAAAATGTTCGCTCTGAAAGAATATATATTCAAAGCTTTGCACTACATTTTCACTTGGTGCCGCGCTATGAGCTTGTAGATCTGCTATTTTTCAATAGCTAAAGTATAACATAATGCTTAAAACCAAAAGGGGTTCCCGCCCAAAATGGGTTTATTCGTTAGTTAGACTATAGTTTA
>NC_136804.1:13997258-14004758 GCF_951216825.1 Electrona antarctica
GCCGCGCTATGAGCTTGTAGATCTGCTATTTTTCAATAGCTAAAGTATAACATCATGCTTAAAACACCAAAAGGGGTTCCCGCCCAAAATGGGTTAATTCGTTAGTTAGACTATAGTTTCATCTTTGGTTTGCACCATTCAACAGCCCACACTACACATACCACACGAGCAGAGCATTTGCTGTGACATTCCACCGATGAACTCATTCTCGTGTTAGTCTTTGTTATATCAAACCGGTGGTATAGTGCCAAAACAATTTATATCCAGAAGTAACTAAATCAAGCACATACAGAAAAGAAGGTATGAGGTGTGCAAGACAGTAGGATCAGCGGTGTCAGCAATGAGTGGGCGTGTGATCACTGCAGTGTGCAGGTGTTGTAAAGTGTATGAACGTCATCACAGGGAACTAGAGGGTGCTGTCACCCGGAGAGGGAGACAATGGAATGGTTGCCACCTGCTCTTTTCGCCGTCTCAAGCTATAACTAGAGCCACGAGAGACACCACCGAGCGAGCTAAAGTGAGCAAATTGCCGCGTCGAACGTTAAGAAGTTCGCTTGACCCGACTCAGCCCCGATCGAGCTGCGACCAGATAGGAACAGAATAGTGAATCCTCGTCCCCTCCTACAATGAACACAGCGGAGCGCTCCCTACCCCACTGACCGCTCGTCTCACCCAATCACAAGCCGCGGCGCTCCTTCCAGCCCCTCCCACCCGGGGGGCGAAAAGCTATAGGTCGTTCATATAGGGCCCCATGGAGGAGTACTGGCCAGGTGCTCCCAATGCACCTGATTGGCACCCCGCTGCCCAACATGCAGGACATGTGGAACACAGAAAAGACAGAATACAGAAGCACACAGGCCCTGGTAGGCCAGACTACAGTACTGTGACAGTCTTCAGAGGTACAGCGGGGGAATAGAGGAGTGTGTCAGGCTGCTTCAGAGAGAGAGAGAGAGAGAGAGAGAGAGAGAGAGAGAGAGAGCAACACACACGCATGCACACACACACAGGCACACACACACAGGCACACACACAGACACACACACACACACACACACACACACACACACACACACACACACACACACACACACACACACACACACACAGGCACACACACAGACGCACACGCACACACCGTTGTGAAACAGTGTTATCTCAGGGGGATTGGTGGTGGTGGTTCTTCTCTATTTAATTAGAAACTTTTGTAGGAAGCTCATAAATCACCACAACATGAAAAGTGAAGGCTCATGGTGCCCATGTGTACACGTGCACGTGCATGCATAACGCACGCACGCAACGCACGCACGCACGCAACACACGCACGCATGCACACACGCAACACACACACGTGCACGCACGCACGCACGCTGGTCACACTGGTCACAGTGGTACTACCATATGGCAATTGGTAATTCATGACAGTGTGATTTTTCTGTGATCCAAGCATTGTTGTGTGTGTGTAGTGCGCGCTCGTGTGCGTGCGTGCGCGCGGTGTGCGTGTTTTGTAGCCAGCCAACATGGCCGAGAGGATTGTAATAATTTGATATTTAAAATAGATATTCGACAAGGGCTCCTAGGCTCAAATTCAATAACTGCATGACCCTAAGGAACCATCGTGCAAAGAATTATAAATTTTTCATCCGAAATTGCACCATCCTTTCACTAAGCCACCAGACTAAATTGAGCAGCCTTATTGTTAAAATGTAACAACCCTCTTATATAATAAAGGTAAGGAAGGGGAGACCTCTGTTAGTGTACTGGAGGGTGGGGGAAGGGGTGGTTCAGTTTCCGCTTCACCCAGCTGATGGCTGGCTGCTCAGATGGCCAGTGATACGCTCTGCATGCTGAGCAGTGTCTTGCTCAAGGGCACCTCGACACATAGCCGGGCCCAGTGGATATAGGACCTGTGAGTGGCGGTTTCAATGTCAGGGGCTTTTACGGTCTACAACATAAATGGGCAACTGCATGGCGTCCCGGGGGCCACGTGCGGCCCCCACCTTCACTTACTGCGGCCCGCAGGTTAATATCAGAATATTGATACATCATTTATTTCAGCTACTAGTATTAAAATGTTATTGTCTTTTGTATGTCCAATAAAGTTAACATAACTATAACTAAATGCATTTTAAATTAAATAAAAATGTAACTTTTCAGTATTCAAAATAAAAATATATTCAGGATTTCAATTTAAATATAACAAAAATAGCTGATCTACAAGCTCAAAATGTGTCACTGCGACGCGTTTTGAGCTTGTAGATCGGCTATTTTTGCTAAAACAGTAATATGCAATGTGGCCCTCTGGAGTGAGTGTGTGGCCCTCTCCATTGTCAAAGTTGCCCACCCCTGATCTACAAGCTCATCAACCTTGTAGACCCTGTAGGTCTGCTAATTTATGGGGCATTACTTTATTTAATAGCCTCGTAGTAATTAAGTAAAAACTGTTCTTACAGGCCAACATTTATATTTACTGGCCAACTGAAATTCTAGTCAATCAGTGGGCGACAAATTGTGTGTGTGTGTGTGTGTGTGTGTGTGTGTGTGTGTGTGTGTGTGTGTGTGTGTGTGTGTGTGTGTGTGTGTGTGTGTGTGTGTGTGTGTGTGTGTGTGTGTGTGTGTGTGTGTGTGTGTGTGTGTGTGTGTGTGTGTGTGTGTGTGTGTGAGAGAGAGAGAGAGAGAGAGAGCGTGCGTGCGTACGCGTAACTCAGTAACTGGATCCAGTGTGATGTGAAGTATCAGACATTGTCTGGCTCTGCCATCTATTATTCACACACCTGGACACGCACACACGCATGCACACACACACACACACATGCACACACTCATTTGCACACAATGGGCATCTGCTTGCATGCACGTAGTTAGAGGAGCACACGCACACACACGGGACAATGTCACCTTTTGTCTTCCCTCTCTTTTCTAAACTTGTGACCAGACCCTTCAGAGTTCAGGCTCATTGACTTTTCCGTGTGTGTGTGTGTGTGTGTGTGGTGTGTGGTGTGTGCGTGCGTGCGTGCGTGCGTGCGTGCGTGCGTGCGTGCGTGCGTGCGTGCGTGCGTGCGTGCGTGCGTGCGTGCGTGCGTGCGTGCGTGCGTGCGTGCGAGACACCAATCACACCCTTCCTTCCAATGAGCTGCTCTGTTTGACCTGATAAACAAACCAAAATGACTATTGAGCAGAAAGCAGAGGACAAACAGACTGAGTCAAAGAGAGTGAAAGACAAGGTTTCCAATCAGAATTTGTGTCCTCACCTTCGTCTTCAATGTTTGTGTTTACGCAATGTCAAAACTGTGCTCAGTGGCCTTGTGGTTAGAGTGTCCGCTCTGAGACTGGGAGGTCGGGGTTCAATCCCCGGCCGGGTCATACCAAAGACTCTAAAAAATGGGACCCAGTGCCTCCCTGCTTGACACTCAGCATAAAGGGTTGGATTGGGGGTAAGTCCCTGCGACATACTAGCGTCATGTCCAGGGGGTGTACTTGTACATCAAGCTGCCTCACGCTACAGAAACAGGAGATAGGCTCCTGCCCTATGGGCCTCATGGCTCGGCAAGGCTACTTACTTAATGTCAAAACTGTCCATTCATTGTCAATGGCATTTAATGTTTGTGTTGGGAGTCTGGGACAAACGCTCAAAACTGGCCATATAGGAGGGGCTAGCGCCCCTCAAAAATAATTGAGCATCTTTGCTATCACAGCCACACATCTCTGTGGCGGGCCCCTCCCACCTGCAGCTGCTCCTCTCTGGTTGGACAGGGTGGTGATTGATGGCTGAAAGCAAGCAGGGTGTGGTCCAATGGGGAAAGGAAGATGCATGGGCCCCCTCTCGCTCATCAGTTGACCTGTGTGACACAGAATGTGACATCAGAGAATGTCACAGAGCTGCATAAAGGTCTCTTTGTTTGTTAGCGGTTCCTGTGAGCGCTGATCAAAGCTCGGTCTCACGACCTTTATCTGGAGGCCTGAAGGTCAACCGAGGTCGTCACGAGGTCCAGTCGCTGTCTGGTCCTGAGTTTTTATAGCTTTGAAATGTTCTTTGAGTTTGATTTCAGTTTAGTTTTAGATTAAGACTGCATGAAGTTGCTGTCGGGCAAAAACCTCTTATCTCCATATTTAAACTTTTCGTGTTTTTTTTGTAAATTAATCCCTACCTGATCAAACTACAGCGTCACACAAAAGCATCAAAAATAGCAGATCCACAAGTTTCGAGCTTGTAGATCTGCTACTTTGGCACAATATTGTATTACTGAAAAGTAACAGTTTTGGACATATGAGGTTTCCACCCGATAGAGACGGTTAGTAGTTTTAGTATTTTAGTAGTTTTATTATGAGGAAAGTCTTGATTCATAGAATCTGAAAAACATAGGAGGATAGGATGCATCACGTCACATATCATTTGTAAAATGCACATTTGCACAAAAATTTGTTGCACCGTGTGTTGTGAGATTTACAAGATCTTAGCCTATACGGTAGGATATGAACAGGTTCGACGTAGTTATGTGTGTCTGTGCATGGCTCTTATGAATATTGAATAGTATTCACAAGAGCTTGACCTGATTATAACTATATTGGATCCATTGGAACGCAGGTTATTTATTTGTTTCATTTCCTGAAAGCAAACTGTTTTGGACATACAAGTTTTCCAGCTGGGCAGCGACCATATCCTCTAGCCGAAGTAATTAATCCCCGGAGGAAAAGCGAGACTGCAGGTGTTCGGCATTTCAAGCATTTAAAAAAAGATGATTAATAGCTTGCTTTGTCACCTTATTTAACCAACACGCCATTATTACAAAAACAAAAACAAATCTCCAAAATGCTCCTGACTCCGGTGAGAACAAGCCCTGCATGCTGTCCCTGGGGGATATGTCCCTGTCTGTCCCCCCCATGGGATGTCCCCCTGGGTCCTCTCCTCTGATAAACGACACACACATTCTTGTGTGTGTGTGTGATGGGCAGGTTATCAGCGGGTTCATCGTCTGTCCCTGCAGCGTTGATCTAAGGCTGTCATCACCATCATCATCTGCTTATTTTAAGCGGACTTTGGGCTTGTTGCTTGTAAATATTGGTAGTTGTGGGTTGCGTTTATTTATTATTATTATTATTATTATTATTATTATTGGGAGGGGGATAATATTCTATGTATCCCCATTGTGTACACCCATCTTGAAACATTTGTGCCAGGGACCCTCGTACCAGATTTGTGTTAAACAAAAACACATACGCATATCTACACTTGTAGATATGCTATTTTTTTTATAGCCGATGCATAGGTTTTAAAGTCAAGTATTTTTGATATGTTTTGAACGGGTAGCGCACCTACAGTCATAGCGCGGTGGTCACATGAAGAGTATAGGTTTTAAAGTGCTCATGTATGTGGCCTATAGTCACTGTTGTTTTGGGCTGGTTGCTTGTTTCTCTCATGCGCTCAACCACACACCAGGCCGCAGGGATGTAGCTGACCATTTGGTTGCCCTACTCGTAGGATATTGTGCTGCCCCCCCTACCGACGAGAGCGCTGCTATTCCTCATCCAGATCGGCTATTTAGCTGTTTGTGAGGACGCACACACGGCCGCTCGTTATTACGCGGCAGAGCCCCCTCAGCGTGTTGCACGTATAGGTAGCGACGGCACTGCCAGGCCGTTTGATTCATGGGACAATGACTGTTCACTTAACTGGCCATTTGTACATTCTCCAGTGTTACAGGTTCAGTAACTTAATGTGTTAAATAGCTCTATAGCTCTGATAGTAATCATTGCTATAGAGTGTTTGTTCAGTAACAGGGGTCTCTCCAGCTTTAAAAACCAAAGTTATTTTGTTAAAAGGTTACAGGTCTGTGGACAGTAATCATTGCTATAGAGTGTTTGTTCAGTAACAGGGGTCTCTCCAGCTCTTAAAACCAAGTTATATTGTTAAAAGGTTACAGGTCAAATATGCAGACAGCAATCATTGCTATACAGTGTTTGTTCAGTAGCAGGGACAGGGTCGGTCTCTCTGTCTCTTTACTAAACAGACAACATACAGTATATTTTCTGGATGGGATACAAATTGTATCCAATCAGGAGAGGTAAGCCATACAGGATAAAGAATCAGTTCTTTATCCTGTATGACTTACCTCTCCTGAATTGGAAGAAAAGAGCACAGACAAAACATAATAACTGATGCTAAAGAGACACCTGTTATCAGAATATAGAAGGGAAGCAACCTTACAACAGAAAACAAAGGAACACAACATGAAACATAAAACACTAACAATTACTAGAAAAAAAACACAGCACAATCTCCAGTTGGTTGTCCTACATTCATTCATTTGGGGGTCGATCACATGAAAAGAATAGTATTCATTTTTAGTTCTCATCTCCAGGATGGAGGCTTAGAGAGAGAAAGATGGATGGATGGATCGCTCTCCTCTGTCTCTCCTCGTCTTTCCTCCACTTCTCCTGCATAACCTCTTGCCTGCATGTCCAACATCAAAGCCATCCGCCATATGTCCAACATCCTGGGTCCTTCAATCCCACTGGGACACACACGGGCACACACACATGCACGCACACATGCACACATTTGTATTGCTATACTTGTGAGGTCATCAGCATTTTAGCATGCACGCACGCACGCACGCACACACGCACACACACACACACACACACGGGTCGCACGCACGGGTCGCACGCACGCACCCACACACACACACACGGGTCGCACGCACATGACGTGAATCACCACCTGGTTGCATTTTTTTGCTGCTCTACAAGCTCAAAATACATCGAATTGGTATTGTTATGGAAGAGAGAGAGAGAGAACCCCCTCAATAACCCATTGTCATAGATTTGTTTATTTTTTACACACTGGTATCAGACAGACAGACAGACAGACAGACAGACAGACAGACAGACGGACGATATATCACAGGGGAAAATGGGAAGATTTTTAAAACAGGTGGACCGAAGGAGAACAAAGCTTTTGGAAGATTGAGAAACAAACGGGGGGAGGATGAGAAATGGAGCGACCGTTGAGACCGAACGGCCAAACAGAGCAGAGAGAGAATGATTTTTGATTCCACAACCAATTGCTTGCATTCAAAGGGCCTCGGACTATACTGTAGGCTTTGAAATAGCCATCGTAATCTCTCTATATATCGTCAAGCTGTTCTTATTTCCTCGACGCACGTGTGTGTACGCTCGCGCGCGTGCATGCATGCCTTTGCGTGTGCACGAGTGTGTGCGTGCTTTGCGTGTGTGAGAATTTGACAGAGCTATAGCCTACACAGAATCACTTCTTGCAGAGTAAATAGCGTGCCGTGCGAAAGGCCGTTGTGACACGTTTCCTGCAGGAGAAAATGGATGGTTATAGAAAATGATGACACCCAGAGAGGTTCTGCTGCCAGAGGAAAAGCAAAGCATTTTTCTGTTCCTTACAATGATGAGACTGTGGAGCGGATGGGGGGGGGGGCGTAGTTGAATAACTATCAAATAACCCAGGCAGAAACTCATGCTACAGTTGGAGGC
>NC_136804.1:14009758-14047258 GCF_951216825.1 Electrona antarctica
CGGGGCCTGGTGTGTGTGTGTTGGTGTGCGTGCGTGAGCGAGCACTGTGCTGTGCTGTGCTGTCAAGTGCTTCAGAATGTGTCAGATTGATATCTGGGGCGAGCGGGGCGACCCACAGGCTAAGAGAGGAGCGCTCTGGGGAGCCGTAGCGCGCTCGCAGACGGCGGGGTCAGAACACTTAAACTCTGGCTACTGCCCTCCTCCCTTCGACCCGCTGGTGAAAACAACCACCGTTGTCAATTACCCAGGCCGTTATCGGACCCGCCGACGCTGTCAAAGCATAGAGATGGCTTCTCAACCCGTATAATTGGCGAGTGGGTGTTGTTTACCTGAGTACTGTTACTGGACTGGAACTTGAAGTACAGTTTTGCGAGTATCTGTACTTTACTTTGGTAAAAAGTTCTTTTTTTTAAAGCAGCAACTTTCCCCATTATACCCCTCTCTGGGTTTGAACCTTGTTTTCCTGGTTTTTACCATTGAGCTAATTTGAGCCGGCCCACTTGGTCAGTGGATAGATTGAGTATATTGACCACCATTGTTATAATTGTCTATAAATGCACATTAACGTCAATCCGACACAGCGCTACACATTGATACTATAGTAAACAAATCCATGTAAAGGTTTAATCAGCAACACTATTTTATACAATAGTGTGTGTGTGTGTGTGTATGGGGGGGGGGGGGGGGGTGTCCCTGGTTCATCTCTCTCTCAGCTAAGAGGTCCTTGGCCAGAGAAAAGGTTGGAGACCCCTGTACTGTACTGTACTGTACTGTACTGTACTGTACTGTACTGTACTGTACTGTACTGTACTGTACTGTACTGTACTGTACTGTACTGTACCCCTGAGTTGTTCCTGTGAAGAGGGACCAAAGGGAAACACTCAATGTTGGCCTCTCACTTCATGCTCTTTTTGTTGGAGGACTGCTTTGGAGTTCCTGTACACTAAAATATGGCACTATAATTGCTGTTTCCCAGCATGCAGTGTGACTGTTGGAGAGCACTGTCCTCCGGCCCACTCATCCCAGCATGGAGGCAGGATGGTCCCCATTACCACCAGCCTCCTTCAGCCAGCAGCTTGTTCCAGCTTCCTTTCCACCACTCGCATGGCGCTCACAGTGTGTGTGTGTGTGTGTGTGTGTGTGTGTGTGTGTGTGTGTGTGTGTGTGTGTGTGTGTGTGTGTGTGTGTGTGTGTGTGTGTGTGTGTGTGTGTGTGTGTGTGTGTGTGTGTGTGTGTGTGTGTGCACATGCGCGTCCGCGCATGCATGCAGCAATAATGGACCTGTAGCCAGTTGCACCACGTCACACTCAAACTTACGGTAGCCTATAGTTATAGCGTAAATGGCCTTTACGTCAAGATTTACACATTACTAGTAAGGACTTTACTCCCCAACTTAAGACAGAACTTATACCTTCTGGTAGTGCAACCCCGTACAGGTCAAGCATGTGTGTGACCTTTTTTCACTCTCAAAACGCACGCACGCACGCACGCACGCACGCACGCACGCACGCACGCACGCACGCACGCACGCACGCACGCACGCACGCACGCATCTATGCAGTGATATTGGTCTGGCCATGCCATGCAGGCTAGGCAACAACCTTGTCACACACTGACCAGATGTGTGGCTACATGTTGACCAGATGTGTGGCTACATGTTGCCCAGATGTGTGGCTACATGTTGACCAGATGTGTGGCTACATGTTGACCAGATGTGTGGCTACATGTTGACCAGATGTGTGGCTACATGTTGACCAGTGTGTTGACCAGTGTGTTGACCAGTGTGTTGACCAAACATGTTGACCAGTGTGTTGACCAGTGTGTTGACCATACATGTTGACCAGTGTGTTGACCATACATGTTGACCAGTGTGTTGACCATACATGTTGACCAGTGTGTTGACCATACATGTTGACCAGTGTGTTGACCATACATGTTGACCAGTGTGTTGACCATACATGTTGACCAGTGTGTTGACCATACATGTTGACCAGTGTGTTGACCATACATGTTGACCAGTGTGTTGACCAGTGTGTTGACCAGTGTGTTGACCATACATGTTGACCAGTGTGTTGACCATACATGTTGACCAGTGTGTTGACCATACATGTTGACCAGTGTGTGAGCACGACACGTTTTGAGCTTTTGCACCTGCTATACTTTAGTGATTTTAGAATTTGAATGCTGAAAAGTAACAGTTGTGGACATATGAGGTTACCACCACCCGACAGACGACATCTCTCCAGAATTCGGTGTGTGCGCTGGGTGGATGTGACTGGCGGACCTCGAAGACATCTCCGCAGCACTTGTGTGGAAGCGTCCGTATGTTAGCCAGAGCTGTAGAGTGCTGCAGTGCACCAGATGGCTCACAGATTATCCCAAATCAATTCAAGTGCTGCTCAGAAGCATAATGAGATGCACTGCGTTTGAAACTGCCAATTGTCACGAGAAGCAACGAAAACATTCACTGTATTTTAGGAGCATTGTACAGAAATACGACGTGAAAAGGGCCTTGGGGAAAAGGAACAAAACTTTGACTTTAAAAGTGTCTGTCTGTCTAATTTGTCATTTTAGATTTTGGAACCGCTGTTCTCAAAATATCAGACATACAAGCTTAGATTTATTGTACATCTGCTATTTTTGAACATTTTTGAAGAATCTGGGTGTCCCTGGCACAAAGCATTTGCACAAAGCATTTGCAGATGGGGTGGGGGGGGGGGGGGGGGGGGGGGTCAAGTACATATCAATGTGGGGGTCCTTGCCGCGAAAAAGTTTTCTGATTTACAAGGCTCTTGTAGAATCGACTTAATGTGTTTAGGAGAATAATTAGTTTTGGTGTCATGTGCTAAGCAGAGAGCATGCAGGGGTGTGATGACTCATGCTGTAGCTGTTTGCCCTTTCCGGCTGTTGCTCCAAAATGAACGCCATGCTATGCCAGAGCCACAGGAAGTGCTACAGTTTCCATATTGTCTGAGTTGCTATGTGCCAGTGGAAAGAAACTGGGAGAGAATATGAGCCTGTGGTTTATTTCTTTTCTTTTCTATTTTTTCTCACACCGGAATGGCTTCCCTCTCTCATTGTCACACCTTCTGCAAGCTGTTAGCCTCATGGGGAGGAAGAGAGACAGAGGGAGAGAGAGAGATGCTCAGTTTTGGAAACGTTATTTTCATTGAGGGATGCAAGGCAGAGGGTCCATCTGGACGCCATGTCTCTGCTTTGTACCACCAGAACTATTTCCAGTTTTGGAAGCACTCTCTACTTGAAGCTGCACTATGTAACTTTCCTCTTCTACCCCGGATTTGAACGCAGTTGCATTATTATCACATTATCTACCTGGTATTAAGTAATTTACTCACTTCATGACAGCGTTTTTGTGTGTGTGTGCGTGTGCGTGTGCGCATGCGTGTATTAGTCTGTATTATACAGTGCTAATGTGATAGCAGAGATTAGCATTGTAATCCATTTAGCATAGAGCAGCTAATCCACTTTATTTCTGTTGAAGAGGAATCAGATAATACTGGCTATTATAGCACCACTCTATCTGTCTTACAATTTTAGACTCCTGGAAAATATATTCATGTCATTTAGATGTTAAGAGATGTTTAGGCTAATAATAATTAATTTGGTTAATAATGAAACCGGGATTAAAATGCATTTTCTGTTTATTAAAGAGCCAGAGAGACATGAAGACTCCTGTTACTGAACAAACACTCCATAGCAGGGTTCCCTGTTACTGAACAAACACTCCATAGCAGGGTTCTGTTACTGAACAAACACTCCATAGCAGGGTTCTGTTACTGAACAAACACTCCATAGCAGGGTTCCCTGTTACTGAACAAACACTCCATAGCAGGGTTCCACCATTTAGGGCCAAATGATGTCTAGGGTGCTATATGGCGAGGGCTGCAATAAATACATAAATAATCTTAGAATAGATGTAGAACAGTGGTTCTCAACCTGCGGTCTGTGGTCCACCAGTGGTCCTTGAGAGGGTTCCAGCAGGTGGTCCACAACTAAATGGTGGAGAGTTATGCCCTGCCCGCCCTGTCCCAGATTTCACCGTTTTCTCTGCTGCCTCTTTCCTGTCAACACAATTTTAGACACCAGTGCCTTTGTTGAGATTCAGAATTCTTATCAAAACATCAAGTGAAACGTTGCGCACATCACCACCAGTGTTGGGTTTGGATTTCTAGCCTAGTATGAACCACTGAAAAACCGGGCTATTTATGATGATAGTTTGATATAAATCTAGTACTGATCAACCAGCAGACTAATACAACTTACCGTGATGTGCAGACGACCCAAAACTGTGAACTTAGAAAAGAGGAGGACGACTGAGCTGACGTAAGAAAGTCTGATAAATTATTGAATAAAACAAGAAACTCAATATTTAATGTAACGCATTGCTATCGCCATCTGACCCAGTGACCTAAGAAGTGATCTACGTTGGTAACCAAATGAAAAAAAAACACTTTTTGTTTTGTTTTTCTTCTTACTAATTATTTGATCGGCCCAAAACATTGTGTTTATTGCCATGATTTGTCACGGGCCGAGTTGGTTTTGTTCGCGGCGTGAACGTCTTTAAATAAATACTTTTTGAAAACGTCTATGGGGAAAGATTTATGGGGAATAATTTCCTGGGCCCTTGTCGTTCTGAAAGGGGGCGGTACTGCGATGCTCTATTAGAGAATGTAAGAATTGTTATTGTGATCAACGGTTCGCCTGTTATCTCTCCTATGGTACCAACATCATGACAGCATGGAAATGTGGACATATTCTTTAGTTTTGGGTCTGCAAGGCTAAAACCCGTCCATGGTTTAAAGGGATAGTTCAGATTTTTTGAACTTAAGTTGTATGAAATACTTGTCATTAATATAGTGGTTGCAACTGTATTAATTGATTGCCCGAGTCCCATGGTGGGAGTTCTGCTCTGGTTTTGGTCAATATTAAGTAGTTCCGGTCAATTTGTGGGGGGCACTGGGGCCACGCAGTAAAAGTAAATGAATCCACAAAACGAATGTAATTTGTATTGTTGACCTATTTCTAAAATATTAGCGTGACTTTCGTTCAACTTTGACCCCTCTATCACATGGAACTATTTTTTGGGCGTAGTGATATGGACACAAAAAACATAGTTCTGTGTGATAGAGGGGTAAAAAAAGAACGGAAGTTGCACTAATATTTTAGAAATAGGTCAACAATACAAATGACGTTAGTTTTGTGGATTCATTTACTTTTACTGCGTGGCCCCCAGTGCCCCCCACAAAATGACCGGAACTACTTGATATTTCACCAAAACCAGAGCAGAACTCCCACCACAGGACTCGGGCAATCAATTAATACAGTTGCAACCACTATATTAATGGCAAGTATTTCATACAACTTAAGTTAAAAAAATCTGAACTATCCCTTTAAAGGCAGAATGAATAATGTGCCTTGATGTGAAAAGGGTTGAAAAGCAGTGATGTAGCAGACCGAAACATAATTGCCTTCCTTGATGCATTAACTCCTCTGCAGTAAAGTGACTGGAGTCTCATTTCTCTCCAAAAGCCCTTGAATATGATGGCACACCATTTAGGATTACTGTGATTATGGTAAACTAAGCTCACATTTCATCATATCACACACCTACCTGTAACTCTACAAAAGAAGAAAGGAAAGAAAGACAGAGGTTGGCAGTGGTGTAAAGTAACTAAGTATTCTACATTTACTCAAGTACTGTACTTAAGTACAATTTTGAGGTATTTGTACTTTGCTTGAGTATTTCCAATTAACAATACTTTTACTTCTATACTCCACAATATCCCAGAGCCAAAGTTTTTACTCCACTGCAATTATTTGAAAACTTTAGTTTCTATAGTTACTGTGGAGATTTTAATTTTGATTAGTTAAACATTTATAGGCTATACATTAACAACTTCAACGCTATACATTTCAAATTAGCAGATCCTTGCTATTTTCAAAAGATTTTTGAACTTGTGAAATGGGACATTCTGCGATGAGTACTTTTACTTTTAGTACTTTAAGTACATTTTGATGCTGACTGATGAACCGCTCATCAAATTGTTGGCTTACGAATGCTTAAAAACTCCATGAATTCAAGGCTTCATGGGGTGTGTAATTGAAAGAGAACAAGTATTTATTTCAGTGAACTACTCCTTTAATTATAACAAGTTAATGAAATAGAAAGATCTGTGTTGGTACAGAGTTACAGTACTGTACAGTACAGTATGGAGATAAGCTTGTTTTTTGTGTCTGTCTTTTATGATCAGTGTCAGCTTTATATGCAGA
Source organism: Electrona antarctica (assembly GCF_951216825.1). Taxonomy (NCBI): domain Eukaryota; kingdom Metazoa; phylum Chordata; class Actinopteri; order Myctophiformes; family Myctophidae; genus Electrona; species Electrona antarctica. The sequence continues at coordinate 14,016,050 of NC_136804.1, forward strand.
AGAAGAGACCACTTCCACCCAACGTGGAAGTGATAGCCCTCCATATTTGAGCCACATCCTCATTCTAGGCTGTGTATCGATGCACAATGGATACACTTTCTTAGCAAGATCAAAGTTTATAGTTTTATAAGGTCCCAAAGATCGCAGTTTGTCTCATTTTGATGATTAATGCTGGATTAATGCTTATTGGATTAATGCTTATTAATGCAGGATTAATTAATCAAATCTCGTAATTTCATGGATGGCTGGCACAGCGGGGTACAGTAGCTATTCACGAGATTATGCAGATTCGGTTATATTCGGGGCTTTTCATGCCTTTATTGATAGTACAGCAGGTAGACGGGACAGGGGAGAGAGAGCGAGAGAGATGGGGAGTGACACGCAGCAAATGCTGTCGGGATCAGGACTCGAACCCGTGGCGCTCTGTCAGGCTACATTTGCCCCTAGGTGCCCGTACCGCTAGGCCAGCGGTCCGGGCCCTTTTTGGGCTTGTTTTGTCTCACAGTAGTAGACCTCTTTGCTTATATTTCTCTCGCAGAATGTGGCAACGAACAGTGGCTGTGTGTGTGTGTGTGTTCCCTGGTGGCTCATTTGTTTAGCTCTACCATACGATGGAAAGGATAATTCACAGGAGCTTCATCCTCCCCACAATATAAAGCCCTCTCTGCTCCCTGGAGGACAGCAGGGATCAGGTCTGCAGTCACAATAGAAAGCGTATATTCAGCCTCGCACCCGCGGACCGGCCGCCGTCTGGCCCACAAATCCACCCCGCGAACGATAGCTTATACCCCTGCCTCTGATCCGCCGCACCGGAGGTAAACCGATACACACACACACACACACACACACACACACACATGTACACGCGCGCGTGCACGCACACACACGGGCAGATTAGGTAACCCCACCTGCTGAATCTGGGCGCTGCATGGGCTTGTGTGGAAGTTTCCTTCTTTTCTTTTCTTCTGTTCTCTCTCTCTCTCTCTTTCTCTCTCTCTCTCTCTCTCTCTCTCTCTCTCTCTCTCTCTCTCTCTCTCTCTCTCTCTCTCTCTCTCTCTCTCTCTCTCTCTCTCTCTCTCTATCGGGCCTTCTGTTCTCTTCATGGCCTCTGACCCATGCGTTCACGGCAGCTCTCCCAGTGGGAGTGTTGAAAAGCAGAGAGAGTCTTTGATACCTTAGCTTAGAGCTCCATCCGGACCCTGTCCACATCAACAGGCTGGCAGGAGGCTGAAACAAGCAACGCAGGTCTATGAAAACCAGCCCAAAAGTAGCGACTATTGTAAGCACTTTAAAGCTATACATCGGGCTATTTGAAATGAGCCTTGAAAGATTTTGAATAGGTTTGAAACATTTTAACGGAGATCCCTGGCACCAAACATTTTCAGATTTAACTTTGGGTCCTTGCATGAGAATGTTTGAGAACCACAGGTTCAAACAATAATCAAAGCATAATCAAACAGCTGGTGGATGGAAAATGAAGTTGCACGTGGCTTTCTGGCTGACGCGTCAAGTTGCAGCCACAGCGCTAGCGGCATTTCCATCCACCAGCTGTTAAAAAACCCGCAAGAGATGCCTGCTATAGGCGGCATCTTGCCATGCCATTTCTTGTCGCGTATATCTGGGTGTACTGAGAGAGAGAGAGAGAGAGAGAGAGAGGGAGAGAGAGAGGGAGAGAGGAAGAGAGAGTTCTAGGAGGATGGAAAGAAAGAGAAGGTGAACAGTGTTGCCATACCTTTTTTTTCTCTTTGTGGAGAGAGAGAGGGCACCTCAGGGTGAGAGAGATGGAGGGAGCAGATATGAACAGAAATAGACAGCAGGACTAGACTAGACATCTTCGGTTACGCTTGTTTACCTCACAATAGATTGTCCTTCTCACAAAGACAACAACAAAAAAGGTTCCTTTGATGCAAAAACTAAATAGATTGTCCTCCTTGCAAACGTCATTGTTCATTGGAGTACAACAACCCTGTATGGTCCGATCAAAATGGCCATTCCAATCAGTTTCATATTGGGGTGGAAATCTTGTTTATGTTCCAAATCTGTGTCTCATGTGGATCCAGTGTCGTTAATTAATATTAAGTCACAAGCTCTTCAAAAGGCTATTGTAGATCGCCTATTTTCTCTATATTTGACATGTGTTTGTAGTGACCTTTTGTGACTACTGTTCAGCTCTGAAGATCTGAAAGGGTTTTGTTAAGTAAGCCTTGCTGAGCCATGAGGTCCATTGGGCAGGAGCCTATCTCCTGTTTCTGTAGGATGAGGCAGCTTGATGTACAAGTACACCTCCTGGACATGACGCTAGTACTGTATGTCGCAGCAGGGACTTACCCCCAATCCAACCCTTGAAGCTGAGTGCCAAGCAGGGAGGATCGAACCCCGACCTCCCAGTCTCAGGGCGGACACTCTAACCACAAGGCCACTGAGCTGGTTTATGGACAGAACGGTCTAATAAACAAGATGGAGGAGACACGATCATATTACAATGAATCATGAAGTGAGTCACGTGAGAGAGGTCCAACCATCTGTCTCCTGGCCAATTATCTTCCAGTGCCATGACCTTTGAACCCAGCCAGACCGCTGATGTGTTTCCAATAATGATCCCCCCATTACCGGAGAACAATTCATGTTCCATAATTATTAAAGTTCAATGTTTGTGATCAGTTCTATTTTCTCTTTGTCTATTTTCCACATGGCCCCACAGGGGTAGCCACGCATCCTCATCGAGTAGAGAGCTACTCAAGCCCACATTGTTTCTTCAGGAACAGTATTTTCTAGTTATTATTAGTGGTTTTCCCCTTTAGGAACCAGATATGTGGTCATCATAGGTCTTATTTATTTACGCATTATTGTCCTTGGCAACATCTTCAGAGGGACTGTATCATTCGCCGTTATGAATGCACGGAAAGAGCGCGTCGGCGAACGTGTGTGAGAATTAGGTGTGCAGGTGTGCGTTAGTATCGGGGTCAGAGAAGGTCTTCAGCTTTCCTCTGCTCCAGTCCAGATGGACCCTGATCCTCCGGGGTTTCTGCTTCACCGAGAGAACGGCGGTCGAAAGGGGCCGGTCTAGAGCAGTGGTGGAAAAAAGTACTCAAATGTTTTACTTAAGTAAAAGTATCAATACTGCAATGTAGACATACTCTGTTACTAGTGAAACTCCGGAATTAAAAATGTACTTGAGTAAAAGTACAAATGTATTGGTATCAAAATGTACTTAAAGTACCAAAAGTAGAAATTACTCATTATGCAGAATGTCCCATTTCACAAGTTTTGTTTTGTATAGTATAGTGGGAGCTCTGAATGATCGACGTGACGTTCAGTAGAATAATGTAATGGATATGAATTATGAACACCAGTAAGACGCCCTGAGGGCGAGAAGCGAGGTCGCCATATATGGAGCGTGTCTTGAGTGTACAGGGTTTGATGAGGTCAAACCCTGTATCTGGAATTAATTCTGTATTGGCCATATGGAGTGTGTCACGAGGCGTGACTGACTGACTGACTGTCTGACGGGAGATGCAGGTTTTCATAGTAAATAATAATATATTGTGATGATTACAATAACGGGAATTGTTGTTGTGTTTCAGATCCGCGTGGACGGCTCTTCTCGGGCTCTGCAGTACGAGACGGTGCAGGCGGTGGAAAACGGACCCATCCTCCGAGACATGGCATTCTCCTCTGACAACCACTACCTCTACGTCATGTCAGAGCACCAGGTACTGATACGCGCACGCACGCACGCACGCACGCACGCACGCACGCACGCACGCACGCACGCACGCACGCACACACACACACACACACAAAAGCTGTCTGTCCGTCGGACTGTCTGTGCGGTCTGTGTTTTTTTTTCCGCAATGGCTTGGCTAGTCAATTGCCACATGCATCATTGAGCTTTATTGGCACAGGCAACAGGGACCGACATAACTCATTCTTCTTTCATTTGTTCCAAATATAAGATGTTTATTAGCATTTTTGCCAAGTCTGAGCTGAGGGGATCTTAACTTGGCCTGCTGTGAGGGCACACACTACAGGAAGTGGGAAGAAATGGCAAGCTGCAGCTTAGCCAGTAGAATTTCACAGAGACATCCACAAATCCCATTGATGTAGCATCAAGATAGAAACTCAAGCTCTACAAACTCTGGCATGTTTAACCCATTTGGGACTGAGGCCAGATTCTTCAAAATGTCTTCTCAGTGGTTCTCAAACTATTTCATGTCAAGGATCCCAGAAATTATCTGTGTTTGGCCGCCAACCCCCATCTGAAAATATGTTGTTCCAGGGACCTCCCAGAAGCAATATATATATATATATACTGTATATATATTCAAAGATTTGTGACGATGAAGATTTTCACGACTTTTCAAAAATAGCAGATCTACATGCTCATAGTGAGTTTGTAGATCTGCTATTTTTCAACAGCTGACGTTTAATATAATGGTGGTTCAATGCTAAAGCGACACAGAATGCGCTCCTGTCGATACTGAAATGGTCGTCAAAGAATGGTGAAAGGCAAGACTACGAAAGATTCTAGCAAAGGAAGCACAGAAGGGTCCGAATTAAGACCAAACACAAGGCAGCTACGGCTAACACAGCTGAAGCTAACCGGTGAATCATCGCAAGCCATGGCTGGTGGAGGGAACGTGGAGTCGGAGATGCTAACAGAGCTACGGAAGCTCCGAGCGGAAAACAGTGACTTTTATAGAGACACAAAGACCTCGTTGAGCAGACTGGAGGCATCCATGACTGAAATAAAACAACGGATGGACACGCTGGACCAGAGAGTCACTACGGCAGAGCAAAGAGTGAGTGAAACAGAAGACAGAAGCGTGCTACATGACAGAGCATTAGCTTACTTGCTAAAAAAGGAGGCCAGCCTGGCTGCTAAGTGTGATCAAATGGAAAATATGTCACGACGCAACAACATTCGTTTGTTTGGAATTAAAGAAGGGGCAGAAAAGAATGATATGCCTGGCTTTATACAAGGATTCATGTGTGAAACTTTGCATTTGGAAGAAGAACTGTCTGTAAGGGTGGTGAGAGTGCACAGGGCCACTGTGCCCAAACCGAAAGAGCCGACAGCACCACCAAGATCCATAATCGTTCGCTTCCTGGACTATGGGGTAAAACAGACAGTCTTGGAGCAAGCGTGGTCACAGGGAAACATCCAGTATGAGGGAAGAAGAGTGGCGTTTGACCATGACTATTCACATAATTTACAAAGAAAGAGAAAAGCGGTGTGGGAAGTGATTAAAAAGCTGAAAGAAAAGAAAATCAAAGCCCGCACCATCTATCCGGCCCAAATAAAGATCTTCTTGGACACCGGAGAGAAGGTCTTCCCATCCCTACTGGATGCTAGAGAGACACTGAAGCAGATTGGAATCATCGTGGATGCTGAGGAACAAGACGTGTTCGACAGGGAGCTGACACAGGACGGGTGGAAGACGCAAGGAGGGAAAAGAAGGAGCCGTCAGCTGAACCTGGAGGACATCAGAGCCATAAAAAGAGGCAGTCAATTAAATCCCGATGACACCAGACCCACCATTCAAGAGGACGACCAAGAATAGCAACAGACAGAGTATCTCATCCAGGGACGTCGAGGACAGCGAGTTATCTAGATATTCTGAATCACATCTATGAACGTCCAGGAGGTCAGTATCATCTGAAGGGATGTAGTGATAAATTGAATCATTTGTTAGTATAATAAGGACTTAAGGTAAAAAATATATAAGGCAATGGTTATTATTTGAAATGAAGGGGAATGCTTTGGGTGAGGGTGCGAGGGGGGTGGCAGATGGAAATATGTAAAAACGGAAGTCAGTCTAAGGATTTGTTAATTTGTATTATTTTGATTTATGTGAATTTTGTGAAATAATATATGATCCTGCCAGGGAGGCTAATACATTTATGCTAATCTTTTGAGTGTGTACATATGAGGGTTTGGCTTACCAGGGGGGGGGGGGGGGGGGGGGGTAAAGAAGGGACAGCAAATGTAGACATAATTTTTTAGTTCAGTGTTGGATTGTCTCTTCTAGGGGAGGGGCGGCAGGCTAAATACTGAGGTTTTTTTCGTTTGTTTATTGTTTGGTTAATAACAATCTCTCAAGTGTATGTTGGGTAACAAGCATATTTTGGGGACAGAGAGACAAGGGAATATCCTCAAATATTGTTTTATTTTATTATCAAGGGGGATGCCTGCCGAGGGGGGGGGGGGGGGCAAAGTATTCCTTTTTTTTTCTTAATTTCAGATAGGTTTTAGTGCGAGTAGGGGGGGGAACCTATGCATGCTCTAAGTTTAAGAGATATGCGAATCAAGCAATGGGATGAGGGCGACATCAGGTGGAGGCCCGTTGCAACTGCACTCTGTGCAAACCAAGAGAGTTTCTCTCTACCCAGAATGCTCATAGGGGGGGGTTTTATGTGTGTTTTTGTTTTGGGGATGAAGCATTCTATGGGGAATTTGGATTGTTGTTTTTACTTTACTTTCTCATTTTTCTTGGCATACTTTTGGGACTCAGTGTTTATACAGCTTAAATTCATTGTTTGTGTTTGTAAGGCAGACTTGGGCTTGTGTGGTGAGGAGGGGAGGCATGTTAAAATGAAAAGCAAAAAATATGGCAGATTTAAATTTTATTAGCTATAATATAAAGGGACTTAACAACCCTATAAAAAGGAAAAAGATACTTAGTCAATTGAAGAAATTGCAGTGCTCTGTGGCTTTGATTCAGGAAACTCATTTGTCTGAGATTGAACACTCAAAACTTAAAAGAGAGTGGGTAGATCAAGTGTACGGGGCATCGTGTGCGGGTGGAAAGAAGAGAGGGGTGGCTATTTTATTCAGTAAATCTGTATATTACAGCAATGAGCAAACCTTCCAAGATAAAGAGGGCAGGTATGTAATGGTGGTTGGGACGCTAGGAGGCATAAAGGTCACAATTTTGAATGTGTACGCCCCGAACGAGGATTGTCCTCTGTTTAGTAAAAAAATTGCTGCATTAATTGCAGACAACGGAGAGGGGTTCATAATCATGGGAGGAGATCAGAACTGTACTTTGAGTAATAAGTGGGATAAACTACCGTCATCAACGAAACCTTTATCCAAAAAGGCAATGGCTTTAACAAACATGATGAGGGAGTTGGGCTTGGTGGATGCATGGCGACATCTTCACCCGAATGAAAGAGATTTTTCATTTATGTCCCAAGTATATGGGAGTTATTCTAGGTTGGATTACTTTTGTGTGTCAAAGAAGGATCTTTTTCGTATTAGGGAATGCACAATGGGACAGATCACTATTTCAGACCATGCCCCAGTTTCTATGAAAGTTGGCTTTGAGTTAGTCAACCACTTAAAGTACTGGAGGCTTAATGCCTCATTACTATCAGATGCTAGTATTAAGGAGGAAATAATGGGTGCCATTTCTGAGTACTTTGCTATAAATGATGATGGGAGTGTTTCACCCTCAGTAGTCTGGGATGCGGGTAAGGCCACAATCAGAGGGAAGATTATTTCTATAGGAGCGAGAATAAAAAAGCGAAGGCTTGCAAAACAACAAGAATTGGAAAACAAAATAAAAATCCTAGAAAAAGAACACAAACAATTTGGGAATGGGAAAACACTGGAAGAATTAAAAGAAATTAGACAACAATTGGATGAGTTGTTAACGTATAAGGCAGAGGGGGCACTTAGGTACACTAACAGAAAATATTATGAAATGGGAAATAGGGCGAGCAGGTTGTTGGCCTTTCAACTCCGGAAGGCCCAATCTGGTCGTGCTGTGGCCAAAATCAGACACCCCGAAACCAACCTTGTTGAAACGCAGCCTAAGCAGATCTCGGATGCCTTTGCCAAATTTTACGAACAATTATACAAGGGTCAAGAACAAGAATTTAAAAGAGAAAAGATTATTGAATTCTTGAGACCTCTCGAATTAAATAAATTGGCAGAGGGGGAAGCATCCAAATTAATAAAGCGCATCACTGAGGAGGAAATAAGAGAAACCATTTCCAACTTGAAAAACAACAAATCTCCAGGTGCAGATGGCTTTTCAGGGGAATATTACAAGGTTTTTGTAAATGAACTTTCTCCTAGGTTATGCAAATTATATAATTGTGTATTATCATCAGGAGACCCCCCAAAGTCGTGGTCAGAAGCCATCATCACGGTACTACATAAAGAAGGAAAAGACCCCATACAGTGTTCTAGTTACCGCCCAACCAGTCTTTTGTGCGTGGATTATAAGATATTAACCTCTATATTGGCGAATAGAATTCAAAAGTACATTAAACAATTAATAAATCCTCAGCAAACGGGGTTCATCTGGACTAGACAAGGGACAAACAATATTAGGAGGGCATTAAACATACAGTCACTAGCAGCGAGAGATAAAGACCCATCGATGCTCCTTAGCCTCGATGGGATTAAGGCCTTCGATAGATTAGATTGGCTCTTTTTAGAAGAGACTTTAAAAGAAATGGGTTTTAGAGAAGAATTTGTTTCTTGGATTAATCTGCTATATAATAATTCCAAATCAAGAATTAGAGTTAATGGTCACTGTTCAGAATTTTTCAAGGTTGAGAGGGGCGTAAAACAGGGAGATTCATTATCCCCTGTTCTCTACGCAATTAGTATAGAATGTTTGGCTGAAGCTATACGTCGAAATACTCAGATCCAGGGCATTCCAGACGATGGTGGGTTCGTCCACAAGGTGGCGCTATTCGCTGACGATGTTTTGCTCTTCATAAGAAATCCACTGCTCTCTATCCCCCCACTCATGCAGTGCCTGCAAAGTTATGGATCCGTTTCAGGTTATAAAATTAACGAAAGCAAATCGGAGGCAATGATGATTTCTGGGTCCTGGCCTACACAACTAAACAAAGATGTATCATATCGTTGGTCTAAACAGGGGTTTAGGTACTTGGGGATTATAATCACACCAAATCCCGCACAATTATTTGATGCAAACTATACAAAATTAATTAGAGCCATTAAAAATGATCTGGGGAGATGGGATGTTCTTCCCCTTTCTTTATTGGGTAGAGTTGAAACGGTGAAAATGAATGTATTGCCTAGACTTCTGTTCTTGTTTCAGTCCTTGCCTGTCAGAGTACCCATCTCCACCTTTAAGGCACTTGATCGAATGATTTCTAAATTTATTTGGCAAAATAAAAAGCCCAGGATAAGGCTCAAAACACTTCTTTTGCCAAAAATTAGGGGAGGCCTAGGCCTTCCCAATTTAAAGCATTACTATTGGGCGGCTCAGCTGACTGCAATTGTCGCATGGATGGGTAATGATGAAGAGACAGGTTGGAACCGAATAGAACAGAGCACAATTAAAGGGGTGTCTCTGTCAGCATTACCCTTCCTTGATAAAAAAACTATTGATAAAAACAAAATTAAAATAGGAAATGAATGGATAAAGCATACATTAAAGGTGTGGGAAGCAGTTAGGAAAACACTGTGGGGACCAGGGTCAGTTTCAAGGGCAATGCCAATAGTGGGTAACATTGATTTCTCTCCATCCATAAGTGATACTGGATTCAGTCGTTGGGCTGATAAGGGTCTTAAAACCATAAATCAGTTATTTGAGGGAACAACTTTTAAATCCTTTGCTCAACTCCAGACGAAATTTAAACTCCCTTCAAGTGATTTATTTAGATATTTCCAAATAAGGCATTATATCATGGATCATAGAGAGAGAGAGCTGGTTAGGAAAACCCCAAACGAAATTGAGGTGTATTTCATTGGTATTGCAGAAAAAAAATTCCCAACTAAAAAACATGTTTCTAATTTATATAAAGCACTGGATGATGTTTCTCAAAATACATGGTACATTAAGGATAAATGGGAATTGGAATTAAATATAATAATTGAAGACAAAACCTGGGAGGACATGTGTGAAGGTTGTCACAAGGGAATAAATAGCCAGTTGTGGAAGGAATTTGATTGGAAACTCAAAACTAGATATTTCAATACTCCTCTGGTCATTTCTTCATACGTGAAAACACCATCCATAGAATTATGTTGGAGAAATTGTGGGGGAGTTGGAGACCATACACACATTTTTTGGGATTGTCCAATAATTTCAGGGTTCTGGAAAAATGTTAAAAAGGAAATTGAAAGGTGTTTGGGGTTGAATATTCCTTCTGGACCCGAGTTATTTCTGCTGGGAATTATACCCGAGGAGTTGCGTGGATGGAGTTACATATTAAGGATACTTTTACTGATTGCTAAGAAAATGATAACAGTAAATTGGAGGGAGGTAAAACCACCTACTATAACCCAATGGAAACAGAGACTGAAGCAGGTTTATATAATGGAGGAAATGACGGCAAGGTTACAATTAAAAATGGAAAGTTTCATACTTAAATGGACTTCTGTAATATTGTACTTGGGTGTTTCGGTGTATGTGTAGAGGTCTAAGAGTGCTGAGTAGGGGTTGTTGAGTCTATAAAAATGCTTCGAATGTTGGATATCTGCTGTATATTGTATTGTATTGTGAGTCATGTCTCCTGCTGTTCCCTGCCTTGTCCTGTACTGTCTGAAGAATGCTGTGTTTTTGAAGTTTGTCAAGCTGTTTTTCTGTTTTTCTTTGATTTCTTTTATTGTCTCTGTTTTTGTTATGTATTTTTGTTTTCTTGTATTCACATTTATGTTTGATTTCTGTTTCATTGTTCGTGTTTCATTTTTTGAAATAAAAACAAAGTTCAAAAAAAAAGAATGCGCTCCTGTCCTAAATGGGTTAATCCATTGAGACCTGGAACGCATCCATGTCACGTTAGCGTTTAACCACATTAACCATTAACCCATTTTGGGTGGGAACCCCTTTGTGTTTTAAACATTATGTTATAATTTAGCTATTGAAAAATAGCAGATCTACAAGCTCATAGCGCGCCACCGAGTGGCGCGCTATGAACTTGTAGGTCTGCTATTTTTGAAAAGTCGTTAAAATGTGCCTCAAATCTTTCCGAAAATTGTCATGATTTAGAAAACTTTTTTTTTGTAATTTCGACGTCAGGCCTGAATGGGTTAAGAGAGTAAAAAAGTGTTTAGTTGTGGTGCTCATCTGCAGATTTGGACTTATATATTGCCTGTATATTGTTGCTGTCGGGCAGAAACCTTTTATCTACCTTTCGGAAATGAACGCCTCAAAAGTGTACGTAAGTACAGTACTAGAGTACATTGAGTACTTTCCACCACATGATATTATCCACTGTAGTGTTTGGTTGGCAGTGATAGCCTATAGTCACCCTGCAGCCATCACACAGCGGGGCCTAACAACACGGAAGAGTGTGTGTGTGTGTGTGTGTGTGTGTGTGTGTGTGTGTGTGTGTGTGTGTGTGTGTGTGTGTGTGTGTGTGTGTGTGTGTGTGTGTGTGTGTGTGTGTGTGTGTGTGTGTGTGTGTGTGTGTGTGTGTGTGTGTGTGTGTGTGTGTGTGTGTGAGTTTGCAGCAGCAGTGTGTTAAATGCAGACATTTAAAGGTCCTAGCTGACACATTGATAGCACGCCACTCCACTTTAAATATCAGACAGACGGAGAGAGTTGAAGGTGCCCTTTAAAATGCAGCTCTACTCTCACTCTCTCTCATGAGGATTCAATCAGTCCATCTGGAGAGAGAGAGAGAGGGCTGTGGGGGGGGGGGGGGGGACATTTAGGATTTTATATTTGTTTGTCATCCAATTAACACTTTTGTTAGTTGGAGTTTTGATTCCGTTTTCAGTCAATGAGACATGTAGGCTATGTTTTGAGTGAGTGAGTGAGTGAGTGAGTGAGTGAGTGAGTGAGTGAGTGAGTGAGCGGGCGGGGCGGGGCGGGCGGGCAGGCAGGGGGACAGGCGGGCGAGCGAGCGATGAACAAACGTCTGAATAAATATAACATCATTTATTTTTTCCTCATTCTCTCACATTTCTCTATAAACTTAGAACACACATTTTCATTCGGAGTGCCAATTAGCTGTGGAGCTGATATAAAAGTAAATTAGTTTTTTATTTTCTTCTGTCCAATGGTGTGTGTGTGACTGTGTGACTGTGTGTGTGTGTGTGACTGTGTGTGTGTGTGTGTGTGTGTGTGTGTGTGCGCGTGTGTGCGCGTGTTTGTGCGTGCGTGCACAAACGCTTGCACAAACGCGTGCGTGCGTGCGTGCGTGCGTGCGTGCGTGCGTGCGTGCGTGCGTGCGTGCGTGCGTGCGTGCGTGCGCATGCTTCATCAGTTCAATACCCATGACAGTAAGAATCCATTATCCTAGTTGGAAGGAGGGAAGGAAGTCATCCACAAGAAGTCTGTTTAGGACATTTTCTTTCTTTCAAATACAGAATCTGGTTTATAACACAAATTCATGCTGCCTGAATGGCTCTCAAACCTTTTTCACGTCAAGGACCCCCCAAATTGATCCACTCACGGCAAAGTAGATGAACCATTTACAGTATTGCAACAAATGGAATACAGTTACACTTGGCGTTAAAGGCTCCACTCTCTGAGATGTTCCCTGACTTTTGTCTAAAGCAGCATGCTAAGCAAAACCAGAGAACGCTAAGCAAGGGATACTATAGAAATACATAATTACTATTATGCTATGTCAATAATACATACTGTAGGCGTATTTAGCTGGAAGGAAGGAAATGGGAGAAACACCCCCGCACACACACACACACACCCACACGCACACGCACACACACACTGTTCCTGGTGGTGTTGAGCGTTAGAACTTAGACAAACAGCCTTGGCCGGTGGACAGCAGAATAGGCCCCCCGCTGCTGCTCCGGAGACCCAGACAACTCACAGAGATGTACAGTATGACGAACGAGAGGAACATTAGAATGAGAACTCTACAACACGAGACTTTATAGCCTGCTATACACCATGCAGACAGAGGCCCCATGCACTCTCTCCCTCATTAAGCCCAGACGGGTGATACCAAGCCTGGGTTGAACAGGCAGGGAGACCCCCTACCTACTCCCTCCCAACTCTTGACCTACCCTCTTATTAACCTCATTAACCCACTGATTGGCTGTCCTCAAATTGGATCACTCTCTCACCCTCTGACACGCTTGCACGCACACTTGCACACACACTTGCACGTACGCACGCACGCACGCACGCACGCACGCACGCACGCACGCACGCACGCACGCACGCAAGCAAACAGGCCTGTTGCCTTCTGGACCCCCAGAACCCCCTTAAGGGCCCCTGGGGGTCCCTGGACCCCACATTGAGAACCACTGTAATTATACGACCACATAGCTAATTAAAGGCTGGTTGTACACATGTAGGGTTGCGGTCAATTCACATTAAATGGATTCAACTTCAAATGTAAACAAAACTCCCACAAGCCTTTCATTGTCTGAATTTCTCACGGAATTGATTTAATTGGAAATGGCATTGAATCCTGAGGCTAGAAGCGGAGTGGATTGATTATAGTATGAAGTGGAGAACACAGACGTCAATTGCATATGGTCTTACATGTTTTATTGGTTTAATTGACGTTTAATTTGTTTAGTTTTACCGAAGATATATCTCACAGTGCTTTGATACAAGGGGAAGGCAACCCCCCTCCCCCTCTCTCCTCTCCCTTACCATCACAATTTATTAAAAGTGTTTAATTTATTTTCTATTGATTTTTAGAGGAAAACTGCCACGGTATTCTCTGTCAACATCATCGCCTTTTAGTTGAATGTGAAGAAATCGATAAATGGGCTACTGAATTCCATAACACCCCAGGCCCAGACTATATATTGTTATTTATTTCGGTAAGTAAAACACAGGACTACACTTTTATTTCGGTTAATAACAGTAATACCTTTTAGAATTAAACATATTATGGTGCTGTCGGGCAGAAAACTCATTATTTCAACTTCTTTTTTTTATCTACATTTTTATATTGAACCTGTGAAAAGTATTAGCAAGAGTATGTGACTAAATAATAACTACATTGGATTAATTGGAACTTTTTCCCCCTATTTCCTAAAACAAGGGTCTTCAACAGGGGGTCCTCGGAGTTACAACAGAGGGGGTGAAATCTTTGTATGATAGGAACTTGTTTCTTCTTTTTCTACATTACCCATTTAATAGCATCCCTATTCTGAGAGGAACATTAGCTGAAAAGAGTCGATATATAAGCCCAGCGCGAGGCGTTGTGGGCTTGTAGATCTACTCCTTTGGTGGAGGGGTGGAAAGAGCAGACCAAGAACGAGTTTCCTATGGAGTATTGAAGGTTTAAGCTTAGTACACATTAACATGATACAGTGCTGTCAAAAAGTCTATGAAATCTTTGAAAAGGTGTAATATGCAACACAATTGTATACTGTACAATATGTAGTGGGGGTATACCTGCTTCATCTCTCTCAGCAAAGGGGTCCTTGGCTTGAAATCTGTTGAAGTCCCCTGGTGTAGAGGGGGAAAAGGAGGCCTCTCGTATGAACAAAGTGTGTACAGTTTAGGGTTTATGGTTAACTACAATCTGTTATTGCAGTTCATCGTTTGAAGTGAATACACTGAAAATTAATTTAGCTGTTGATTGTTTGTTGACTTGTAGCTTGGTAACCAAACAGCCAAACAGAATATTCTGTTAACACCCCGATCGCCCGGGGTTATTTAATCCATTAAATCATAGCGCCTGGCGATTTATAGTAGCGGAGCACTTTTACCGACGGACCGGATGCTTGCCTCATCTTACACAAAAGCACAGTGTGTTAGCAAGTGATTACACTGGATAAGTACCCCACAAGCCAAGCTATGCTATAGGCTAGCTCAGAGGTTCTCAGAGTGGGTTCTGGGGACCCCCAGGGGTCCTTGAAGGGGATCCATGGGGTCCCTAACAACATTTCGAACAGTTTGACCACTTCATGCTTTAAGTGTTTTTTTTGTTTTGTTTTTTTTATTTAAAAAATAGCTAGAATTGTAGATGTACAGCTTGCGACACATTGCATTGTGACACGTTGTGAGCTTTTAGATCTGCTATATTTGCAATTTAAAATATAAATAAATGACAAAATAGGGACGCTCTGGGTTCCTGGCACTAAATCACTTGAAATGGGGGCCGGAGGCTTAATACATAATCAAATCGGGGGTCCTTGGCATGAGAATGTATACCAGACCCGCTGGGCTTGGCAACCCCATAAGTTCAAACCTCCTTCGCTATATGCTAACAATGCTTTATCATTTTCCAGCCTCTAGCTATGCTATGCTAACCTCATATCTGCCATCTATGATACTGGCAACGAGGGCTGAAGCCTTGAGGGACGCAGATGGAAAACGCAATTATGTGTCACGGCGAGGTCTGACCCCTTCACGTGCTAAGTGGATTTGCATTCCGTTTGGGATGCTGTGTCCATAGTGGCACACGCACCGTACACGCACGCACGCACGCACGCACGCACGCACGCACGCACGCACGCACGCACGCACGCACGCACGCACGCACACACACACACACACACACACACACACACACACACATACACACTGACATCATCTTGCCTCAGGGACTCGGTAAACAACAGGCAACAGGCCTGTTTGCTGCAGTACAACAGGCGGAAATGTTGATGATTCACCACAATGAAAACGTGACTAAAAGACAGTAAGAGTGTTTATGTTTGTTATATTGGTATATCTGAGTGTGTGTGCATGCGTGTGGGTGTGTGAAAGAGAGCGTGAAACGACGTCCACAGGAACAGAGGAAACAGAAAGTATAACCTTTCCATTCATCAGAGCTAGTGAACTATATGTTAACATTTCCCTCAGAAGTGTGTCAGGTGGTGTGTTGGGGCGGCAGTGGCTCAGGGGTAGAGTGGCTGGATGGTGAACCGCAAGGTTCCCAGTTCAAACCTGGGCTCCCCCAGAGTTAAGGTGGTCTGGTTTTCGGAAAACCAGACGGAAAAACGCCGCTAAAAATCAGAAAATGCGTCCAGTGTGAAGGGAACTTTAGTGTCGAAGTGTCCTTTTGCTCCCGATGTGCTGGTTGGTGCCTTGCATGGTTTCCTCCGGCATCGATGGTGTGTGAATGTGTGTGTGAATGTAATGCACAATCTGAAGCGCCTTGGATGAAGGCGCGATATAAATGCACCATTTACCATGCAGGCAGCATGTCTGTTTTTATATTCTCCCGTTCAAGAGCCTCCAGCTCTAAACTAGGACACAACATACTAATACACACATCCGGACGCCAACCATGGTAAACTCACAAGCGCACGCTGGGGGATTGGAGAAGCTCACTGCGAAAGCAGAGCGGCCGCTAAAACGGTCCCACCAGTAATAGAACTAAAGGTCGCTGTTGTATTTAAGCCGTTTTTGATGAGATGCTAAGATGCAATTCCTCCGCAAATTGGTTTGTCGAATTTCTTCCGCCCTCCGGGGTTCAAAACAAGAGGGAGCGTTTGACTTTGAACAATCTCGTAGTACCAGATATAGTACACACACTTTCAATAATTCAAACTCACGGAATCCGCAGTGAGTTGCCATGTCGCACATGAATAATTTAATGAAGGAAATGCGTTGGTGGCAGATATAGTTTGTATATATGGACCATGATGGAACGATTCCATTCCCACGACTACAAAAAGAGGAAAAGAAGCGTGTAGATCAGCTATTTTTGGCAAAGACATCTGGTGTAGAGGGGGAAAAGAGCACACCAAGTATAGATCCTTGAAAACCTGCTAATTGGGTTTATATACCAAATCTCTTTGCTTAAAGGACAACTTTAGTTTTTTTCAACTTCGGTTCATGTTTTAGGTTGTAGAGAAGTAAACAATGAGTATTCATTATTTTTCATTTGCTGCATTTTTCATTTTAGCGATTTAGCATTTGAACATGGGGTTAAATATGTATTTCTTTTTTACACAACTTTATAGTGATTTATTTTGATTTGTTTTACTATAGTCCTACTAGACCTCATAAATGTACATCTGGCCACAAAAGATCACAGGATCTATTGAATGTGAAGGGGAGGTGACAACCCAGTGATACAACACAGTATAGTACCCCCTATCTGTCCTGACTCCTTATCAATAATTTATACATAATGGATCATGTTTTTGGACTTGGACTTTTCTTGGATGGTTCTTCGTCTCAACTGCCAGGCAATGTAATGCCTACAATTCCAAGTGCTTGTCACGGTGGGGAGTTCCCAGTTCCAAGTGCTTGTCATGGTGGGGAGTTCCCAGTTCAGATGATCATTCTGGGGGGTCACGTCCTGAGAAGTTTGGGAACCCTTGACTTATCCAGACTTACATTTGATTGGATGAAAAGAAAAGGAAGAAGAAGAAGAAGACGAAGTTAGCCAATAATAAATGGTTAGGTTTTGGGGGACGGGGTGAGTCGTGGGAAACGGAGAGATAAGTGAAAGTAATGGATCCCGTTGCAGGCATTCGTCTTCCGTTGACGTCTCCCCGACGACAGCCACAATGAATGGCTTCTCGTTTGACCTCTGTAGACATCGAGATCAAAACAATATTGCGCCCGCAGCCATTGCACCAATCAATCTGTTATAACTGAGCCAATGAAGGCCGTTGGGCTCCGGCTGACGGATCGAGAAGGGTTTCAGCCGTGACTGGGTGGGGGGGGGGCACAGACACGTGTCACTCGCTCGACCGTCCTATAATGAGAGAGAGAGAGAGAGAGAGAGAGAGAGAAAGAGAATGATGTACAATCTCTCCGCGCAGTGACACGCTGAGAGCTTGTATGTCTGCTATTATTGAATAGTCAACATTATAAATGAACTAGAGCGGTGCCTGTTGGAGCCTCTATACAGATATTATGTATGTGTCCCATTCATGCCCATATATGGAGTTCTTTCAGGCATTCCCAAATATGGAGTCTATGATGTCAGACGTCATAATCATGTCAGTACCGGCCAGCTCCATATATGGACCCTGGGCAGAGGCCTTTTTGGGGCGGTTCTGGACAACTGTGGGTCCGACCGACTCGATCACTCCCTGTGATGGTGTGGAACATGCGTGTCGAATTTGAACGTGGCGAACGGTTCTCGAGTTACGTGGATTACAACAGTACACACACACACACACACAAATAATAATAATAATAATAAACTTTATTTGTATAGCACCTTTCATACATAAATGCAACTCAAGAGACTTGGTGCATTTATATATAGATAGATAGATAGATAGATAGATAGATAGATAGATAGATAGATAGATAGATAGATAGATAGATAGATTTGAGAATCAATTACCTGGAGGAGGAAGACGAGAGGAATGGTGATGAAACGGCAGGACACTGGTGGGAAAAAAGTACTTGCATCTTTCACTTAAGTAAAAGTAAGAGTCCGTTAATCAAAATTTAGTTGAGTAAAAGTACAACATAGAAGCCTCCTCAAAGTACCAACAGTAAAACTACTCATTATACAGAATGTTTAACAAGTTAGCATAATGTCTCAAATGTCTCCTTTTGAAACGAGCAGATCTGTATACAAGCTCATGATGTGTCACAATGCAACACGTTGTGAGCTTTTAGATCTGTTTTCAAAGTTTGACTAGGGCTGAAGTGGTTATAGTGTACGTTTTGTTATAATAATAATAGAAATCTACAAAGGAACTGTAACTAAAGTTTTCAAATGATTGTAGTGCCGTAAGAAAGCACAATATTTGCTTTTGCTTCTGATGTAGTGGAGTAGAGTTAACCCATTCTGGGCGGGAACACCTTTTGGTGTTAGCATCATGTTATGCTTTAGCTATTGAAAAATAGCAGATCTACAAGCTCATACCGCGCCACCGAGTGGCGCGCTATGAACTTGTAGGTCTGCTATTTTTGAAAAATCGTGAAAATGTGCCTCAAATCTTTTAAGCACCACTGATACAGAAACATACAGGACAGGACATTTTTTAAAATTTCAACGTCAGGCCTAAATGTAAATGGGTTAAAAGGACAGAAATGTGGAAATACTCCAGTGAAGTGACATGAGGTATTTCACGATACAATTATGCATAATTATTTGAGTATTTGAGTACATGCACTTAGTTACTCTCCACCACTGCAGGAGGATTGCACACGTCATGCAGCCCCGCTCTGGCTGAGAACTCCTTCTGGCTCCTGTCTCGCTCTGCCAGACAATCAGACATCTATCTCTGCCTACTGATATGACTGCTGACATCTTAATTCTGTTGAATGAATAGAGGCTCTATAGCTGCGTTGGAAGCAATTCAAGAGATTTGAAATACAATAAAAATGGCAAGGGAATTTAGGGTCCTACGTAGTGGGATCAGTTCTCAAAGCAGGCCAGTGGTAGGTAGTGTTGGAAAGTAACTAAGTATGTTTACTCAAGGTACTGTACTTGAGTTCAATTCACTTCTCAGTACTTGATACTACAGAGGCAAATATTGTATATATATTTTTTGCTGCACTACAATCATTTTAAAACTTTAGTAACTATAGTTACTTTGCAGACTTAGAATATTATTATTCCAAAATATACATTTAGTACTTATTTTAGGGGCGCATGTAATTCAGAGAGGGCATTAGTCCGACATGCATCCGCATGCATTGTGAGCAACATTGTGACAAATTTGAGTGGTTTTGCTTTGGTACTGTAAGTATGTCTGGGTCAGATTAGTCAGATTATCAGATTATTTGTATTATGCTTATATCTTGGCCTTTTCCTGTCTATATTCTGGTATTGCTACTCTCATTGGGGATCTAGAAGGTGTGTTATCGGCGGCTTGGTTTTCATCAGACCTATCCGGATGTTGAGATCTTTGATCATCGCTTTGCGAGAATGTAGCTGATAACACAAAGTCAAGGGTTTGTCTCTGTCGGGCAGAAACCTCCCATCTCCATATTCAAACGTTTTGTGTTTTTTTCCTAAATGAACACCCTACCTAATCATACTACACTGCAGCGTCGCACAAAAGTACATCACAATGTGCTTGTAGATCTGCTACTTTTGATGCTTTTGAATTTGAATCCTGAAAAGTAACAGTTTTGGACATATGAGGTTTCCACCCCGTTTTCTTTTCGATAACCACTTAAACCCATTTTGGGCGGGAACCCCTTTTGGTGTTTCAAGCATTATGTTATACTTTAGCTATTTTTGAAAAATCGTAAAAATGCGGCACAAATCTTTGAATAGGTATATATTCTTTCAGAGCGAACTTTTTTTTTTAATTTTTTTATGTCAGGCCTAAATGGCTTAAACCCTATATAATTCATAACCCAGAGTCCCCCTGGGTTCTATATGCTAGGCCCCCTTCCTTTTTTTCCCTTCTACACCAAATCTCTTCCCCCGAAACAACTGTAGATCTATAAGCTCACAATGCTCACAACGATGCGATGTTCACCTCCCAGAATATGGACGCTGTGGCTATAGGATTCATGTGGTTACTACACTTGAGACAACGAAGGCCGCTCTCTCTTTTGTTCTCTCCGTGTCTGTCGCAGTAGTGTCTCTTTCTTCTATAGCTCAGTCAACATCATCTCTCTCTCTCTCTCTCTCTCTCTCTCTCTTGCGCTCGCTCGCTCGCTCGCACGCACGCACTCACGCACGCACGCACCCACGCAGAGAGACAGGACAGCCAGTACTATTGACGTCTATGGTAAATGATCGTGCTAACAGCAGACATTAACTCGTGGATTGGTGTGTGTGTGTGTGTGTGTGTGTGTGTGTGTGTGTGTGTGTGTGTGTGTGTGTGTGTGTGTGTGTGTGTGTGTGTGTGTGTGTGTGTGTGTGTGTGTGTGTGCGTGTGCGTGTCATCGGTGTCTTTTTAAAAGCATCATTATATTGGTGGTGGCGGGGGTCTCGGCTCCCCCTATTGTCGGACGGTGATGAGTGCAGGGGGTGTAATGGCTGTCATTAAAGCTCACCTGAAACAGCTGGGGGGGATTTGTCTGTTCTCCATTGTGTGACGCTGAGAGTTACACATAATGGGTGGGCTTCATGATGAAACCCACCGAGACGCACGCACGCACGCACGCACGCACGCACGCACGCACGCACGCACGCACGCACGCACGCACGCACGCACACACACACACACACACACTTTTACCGTTTTTTTATGAATAGAGTCAAAAGGGAAGCGTGCACATCCCAATGAAAACCTTTCAGGTGCTGAACGATAATACGTGTATTGGAGGAAAGGAAGGGAAGTTTATTTATTGGAGTCCTCAAACAACACTTCTTTACCAACTATTTATTTATGGCCACAAGGAAAGTATATAAAAACACACAAATTATTATTTGGTTTTAGGTGCTGCAGTAAGGTTACATTCACAAAATCATGGCATGTCTTCATGATGCAATACGCATGTCACTCAGTATACCCCAAGTAACATCGTCTCCACCATTTGTGGCGGCTACCGGTTATATCAGAGACAGCACAATATTTTCCCAGCCTTTTTGCCTCCGTTTTGTGCATCCCAAGTTGTTGAAACCCTCTAACAACCAGTCTGTGGGTATGCCCTATAGGCTACTATGCAAACACATAGTCTGCACCTAAGCCCAGCTCTGAGTATATAGAAGTGGTTGATATGTATGTTTTGCCTATGTTACACCATCTTTTATATCTAACTATGAATGCACCAAGTCTCTAGATAGATATGGGAGTGGTTCTGGACCGGGCCGGGGTCTCAATCTGACATCTTTGGCTCTGTGCTTGTGTGCGCGACTGTGTGACTGTGTGATGAAGTGTTAAATTATGAAGCGCTCAGGGCCATTGTTTGCTGCAGATGTCTGGGTGCTTAGCTTTACCTCGCAAGATCGCAAGGTGACAAGCCACTTGATTCAACAGCGATGCTACATGGATTATATGACGCACGCACGCACGCACGCACGCACGCACAGAAGGGGGGATTGTGGTTTCATATACTGTGATGACACAATGGTTATTGGTTATTTAGCTGGCGGTGGGCTTAGCGGCTTATCAGAGGAGACGGGAGGAATGGAGAGAGAAGGCATGGTGGTAGCGGAGAGAAAGGAACATGGAAGAAAGGAAGAAGATGGGGAGGGGGAGAGAAAGGAAGGATGGAAGGAAGGAAGAAGATGGGGAGGGGGAGAGAAAGGAAGGATGGAAGGAAGTGTCATTTTCGATAAGAGAGATTACCCAAACTAGTGAAAATAGCGGATCTACTGGCTGATGATAGGTTCTCGGTTTACCTGTGATCCTACATTACTATTTCTATGCGTTTGATACCTGGTGTTTACCTTGCTTATACTGCAAAGCACTCTGGATTAAGAGGGTCTGCTCTAAATGACTGAATTGTAAATTGTAAGTGAAGTGACAGGAGAATCTATCTCTCAAGATGCAACAACATGGCACACACACACACATGCCTAGTGCCTACACATTTTCAGTCTCTGCGTGATCTTAGTTTACGCACGCACGCACGCACGCACGCACGCACGCACGCACGCACTTATCTGTGTGATACTATCTCCACCTCATTCCCTTTATCTAACTTATGCTAATGGTTTCACACAATGGAGAAGCCAGAACATGCCAACATGCATCCCTAATGCTTACACACACGCACGCAGCCACGCATGCACGGACACACACGCACGCAGCCACGCATGCACACACACACACGCACGCAGCCACGCATGCACGCACGCAGCCACGCACGCACGGACACACACACACACACACACACACACACACACACACGCACGCACATCGCTTCTTATCTCACAATCTGTTGAGTTTTAAGAGGAGTCACCCCCTCCTATTCACTCAGTAATTCAGAGAGAGAGAGAGAGTGTGAGAGAGTGAGTGAGTGAGTGAGTGAGTGCGCGCATGTTTGTTTGTGTATGTGTGTCTGTATGAGCCAGTATTTATAGAACAGAGAGAGAGAGAGGTGTTAGTGCACCCACCATGTCAGTTTGCATGTGAAGCAAGCATCTCTTCACTACAGTGACAAACGATGAATGTTCACATGCACTGTGAACATTGCATTGTCTGCCTGCACATGGCAGACACACGTGTGTGTCTGTGCTGTTGTGACTGTTCGTTATATATATAAACTAGAGGGCGGACTGCCCCGCCCCCAGCTTGTCATTTCTATGGAAGTTGCTCACTGGCGCTTGAAGCACCCGGGAAGAACGCACCTGTACATGTATGACTATGAACGAGCCCGAATCCATTCATGAACGAGCACTTTGTGTTAAACCCCGGCTGTGTGCTCACGTGCATGTATTTTTGGAGTCTACATCGTTTCTTCTGGGAGCCTGCAATAGAGCGCCGAAGTCTGGCGTCAATATCGGTAGAGGGCGCAAATCCACGGGTTCATGTACTTTTTATTTGCATTGTAATCCTCATAGGAGGATTTTGGATCGCCTCATATAATAACTGTGTTTGAAAAATAAACAAATCATCCACTCATTGGATATGGACTCATATGGATATGAAGAATCAACTGCAAGAAAACGCTATTGTTACTGCTACTGAATAGTTACATTTTCGCTAAAAACAGACTGTATCATATATGAGTGACTGACTGTCACAAACAATACAGAGACACCTCCCTGACAATAACGCAGAGACAGCCACAACGCTTATATGAAACGATTTTAAGATGACCCCATGTTATTCTCCATAGAGAAAATACTTCCGTGAACCAGGCAGAACCAGGGGATGAGCGAGTGACTCCAGGACTCCGGCTATAGTCTCTGTGCACAGCAGCCATATTGGAAAGAAATTGGGCCTTGTGACCAATGATACTAATGAGAGCTCTCCTCTGTTCCATTTAGTGTAGCACAGTGGTTCTCAAACTTGTTTTAATTGCAAGGACCCCCATAACTCTACAAGTGTACAAACGGGTCCATTTGGTTCCATTTGTACACTCTCAGAACACATGATAATGTGAATTCATGCGACCGGGATGGTCTACCAGGCTACAAAGCAACAGCAACAAAAGGAAAACAAATGAATCCTGTAGAGCCCTGCATAATTATAGGCTAAGCACTTCATAACAACTCAAAAGCTCATTAAAATAACCTTTATGTGCTTATGCATTTAGAGAATATGTTGTTTAGACAGATGCTAGGCTAATTGTTTACCTACTTTCCTAATTTCTACTACACTGTCTCTCTTTGCACTCCACGGTGATTATTACATCAAACAAACCTTGTTGTTTGTTGACTAGGGTGCATGTTGTTTACTCCATGCTTACTCTGACCAGTTGCACTGGATAAGAGCACCTGCTAAGTGCCTTAATTATATATATATATATATATATATATATAATTATATAAAGTATAATTATATAAAGTATGTCAAACTTTTAGACAAGTGTGACATACTTTGTATGCAAGAAACATTTCTCGCCAAACAAGACCTTGAGAAATTAAACTGTTTTAATAATAACTTTCATGGGGCTGGAGAGTCCACAACAGACCCCTCTATGGGAATAGTCAGAGGGAGAATACCTGGGGGTGTTGCTATTCTGTGGAACAAGAAGCTTGACTCTGTTATTAATGTGATCAGGCTTGGTGTGGATTGGTGTATTGCAATACATTTTATCCAAAATGATAAGAATTTTGTCATTCTGAATGTGTATACACCCTATGAGTGTCGAGAAAATGAGGACGAGTATTTGCATAGGCTTGCATTTATTAATTCCTTCATTCAAGATAATTCTTCCTCTAATATTTATGTAATTGGGGATCTGAATGCAGATATTTCAGACAGCAGGTCGTTGTTTGCAGGACATATGAACCAATTTTGTAAGGATAATAATATTTTATTGTCAAGCTAAGAATGTCTGCCCTCAGATAGTTATACATATATCAGTGAGGCCTGCATAGCACATCATGGCTGGACCACTGCATTAGCACTGCTGATGCACATGCTTCATGTATGGATATTATGTATGGAACAGCAACAACTGATCATATTCCATTTTGTATGTCAATTAATGTTGAACAGCTACCTGGTTTATCATGTGATGATGGGCACAACAACACTGTAAAGGTAGACTGGTCTACCTTTACAGAGGTAGATTTTATAAAGTTTTATGCTCTTACAGAAACACATTTAAATAATGTAGAAATATGCAAAGACGCTATTCTGTGCAAGGATGCTAACTGTAAAGAGGAGGAGCATAGGCGAGCCCTGTGTCTTATGTATGAATGTATAGTGGGTGCGCTACATGAAAGCAGTAGACCATATCACAAGCATAAAGAAAATAGTGTATATAACATCAGACCTGGTTGGAATGAGGTTGTAGCTAAGCATCATGCAGAAGCCCGGGAAGCTTATAAAACCTGGGACAGGGCTGGTAGACCTAGACAAGGGCAGGAGCTTGAGCACAAAAAGCTCACCCATGCCAGGTTTAAGTATGCTGTAAGATTCATTCAAAAAAATGAACAAACCATGAGGGCTGACTCCATGGCAAAGAAACTATTAAATAACGACGTTATTGACTTCTGGAAAGAAGTGAGACTTTTAAATAAAAGTAAAGCATCATTGCCATGCTCTGTAGATGGAACATCAGGGGCACTAAATATAGCTGAGGTATGGCGCAAGCACTATAGTAACCTTTTCAACTGTGTCCAAAGTGAACTGTATCAATCAGACAACGTCAAGAGTGATGACTCTATGGTTATTACAACACATAATAAGGCTAGTGGCCTAGATGGCATTGCTGCTGAGCATCTTAAATATGCCAGTGTAAAATTATCTCCTCTCCTTGGATTGTGTTTTACTGGTTTTATGATTCATGGTATACTTCCTGATTCCATGCTCTCTGTTTTACTAGTCCCAGTTATAAAGGACAAGGCTGGTAAAGTTAGTAGCGTTGACAATTACAGACCTATAGCTTTAGCCAGCATACTGTCTAAAGTATTGGAAAGGATTCTGTCGGACAAGATAAATGAGTACATTGACTCCACAGACAATCAGTTTGGATTCAAACCCAAGCATGGCACTGATCTGTGTATATATGCTTTGAAGGAAATGGTAAACAAATATAGAGGGCAAAACTCAACAGTCCTTATGTCCTTTATTGATGCGTCGAGAGCCTTTGATCGTATCAATCATAGAAAGCTTTTTATTAAACTAAGCCTAAGAGGGGTGCCTGGGGGCATAGTTAGGATCTTGGCCTATTTGTATGCCAACCAAACCATTAGAGTCAAATGGGGCAATAGTGAATCAGGCCCATTTGGGGTCACCAATGGGGTCAGACAGGGAGGAATTTTGTTGCCTATTCTTTTTAATTTATATATGGATGATCTGTCGAAACAGTTGAATGCTTGTAACACTGGTTGTATGCTGGGTAATGATCTTGTCAATCATTTGATGTATGCAGATGATTTAGTCATACTGAGCCCAAGTAGCGCTGGACTACAGCAGCTGCTCGACATATGTACTGAGTATGGCATTGAAAATGATATCAAATATAATGCCAGTAAGAGTGTTGTTCTTATTTGTAGAACAAAAGAGGACAAAAGTCAAACATTTCCTGATTTTAAACTATCTCTTAACACTCTGTGTCTGTAGTAAAGTCAAATATCTTGGACATTTTATTACTGAACAGTTGACAGATGATGATGATATACACAGACAGTGTCGTAGGATGTATGCACAGGCGAACACCCTCGCACGCAAGTTCAGTATGTGTTCAGAAGCAGTTAAGATTACTCTATTTAGAGCTTACTGCACACCACTCTACACTGCCCACTTGTGGTCAAGCTACAAAAAAGCAAGTATTCAGAAACTTCAGGTAGCATATAATGATGCCATGATAATTTTACTCAAAAAGCCTAGATGGTGCAGTGCAAGTGAAATGTTTGTGGCTGCAAGAGTAAATACTTTTCAAGCTGTTCTCCGGAACTTAATGCATAGATTCATGTGTCGCTTGGATGAGTCTGTGAATAGCATAATCGTCAGTATAAATAACCCTGTCAAAAGTTGCACTAGATACTCCTCTAGCCTTAGAAAACATTGGCTTAAAAGCCTTTATTTATAACTGTCACAGATGCCTGTCTTTTATTTTATGTTTTTATTTTTTTATTTTTATTTTTATTGGATGTATATTGTATTTTGTGTTTTGTATGTTTCTCTATGGACCCTGAGTCTGCAATAAAGTAATTAATTAATTCATTCATTCATTCATTCATATATATATATATATATATATATATATATATATATTAGGGATGTCCCGATCACGTTTTTTTGCTCCCAATCCAATTCCGATCATTTCATTTTGAGATATACCGATACCGATCTTTCCCAATCTGATTTTATATAACACTTATGCTGTATCACAAAGCAAATATCCTAATGTATGTCACTCTAGTGTAGTCTGTTGTGTTGCCTTTCAATTATTGAAAGGCAAAATGTGACATATATATGTGTGATATATAGAATATAGAATCTATTCTAACATATAGAAGCGGGGTGCGTTCAAGAGCTGAGATGGCTGCAGTGCTTCCATGGTTCCTCCTAGGCTTACAGGTCACGCGTCCAATGCACAGCATTCGTAGTAATGAATGATCAATTTCACACTTGTAATGACAACACAAGACAAGGCAATGTCTCCAACTCTGGGAGCGAGAGAGCGAGAGAGAGAAGCCACTCAAAGTTTGACAGGGTATGAAACTAGTTCTGCGGGTGCTTGACCTTTTCGAGAGTCGCTTGTCAAATGAAATGGGAACCGAAATGTGCGCGTGTGTGCATGCGCAGAAAAAATAAATAAATACAAAGTGTCTTGTTCAATTCCATCTGCTGGGTTTTGTGAAAACCATAATTAGATTTACTTTGAGTATTGGTATATTACTTGAGTATTTGTAATTTGCGGACTGTGGACTGTCATTCCATTGAATTTCAATGGTGCATATAGTACGTATAGATTGTTTAGAGGTTAGAGAGCGGAGGTTGCGAGCCAGGGTTTGTGGGTAGACTAATTCCTTGAGGTGGGATCGGAGCGTTGCCGTGGATGCACTGATGAGTTAACAGGGATATGTTGTACTTTGACTGGCATGGACCCCGAGTCGCAGAGCACCAGGCGGGGGGGGCGGGCGAGCCTGGGTATATATATATAGGGCCCCTCTCTCTGTCGCCATGGTGACAGCGTGGCACCACGACAGCGGGTTGTCACTGGCGAGGTGTTTGATTAATGAGCCGTCATTGGTAGATGACCGCTGTCACTCAGAGCAGGCCTGCCAGTGACAGCCGGGAGAGGAGACCAGACGACATCATCACCGTGGGACTGAGATGGGTTTATGACTGTGTGTGTGTGTGTGTGTGTGTGTGTGTGTGTGTGTGTGTGTGTGTGTGTGTGTGTGTGTGTGTGTGTGTGTGTGTGTGTGTGTGTGTGTGTGTGTGTGTGTGTGTGTGTGTGTGTGTGTGTGTGTGTGTGTGTGTGTGTGTCTGTGTGTTGGAAGACGTATTTCATTGTATTTGACTTCTTAAAAGTAAGCAATACCACAATGTCGAAATACTCTGTTACAAGTAAAAGTGCTGTATTGAAATGAAAAAGAGTATTTCATATAAGTACACAAGTACTGGCATCAAAATATAGCTAAGTACAGCCTAGATACTTACCTGGTGTTGGCTAGACCTCACAGCCTGTTAAGTAAAGTAAAAGTACAGAACAATCTGTCGAAAATAGCCATCTACAACCTCACAACGTACGGCTGTGATGTGATGCCTTGTGCGCTTGTACAACGGCTGTATTTGTTTTGCATTAATAATCTATATATTCAAACAAAACTAGTAGCGAATGTAATTGTATTTGAGTAAAAAAAAGTACAATATTTAAATGGCAATACTCAAGCAAAATAAGTACAGGGGTACTCATTTTACTTATAAAGGATTATAACACTGTGTGTGTGTGTGTGTGTGTGTGTGTGTGTGTGTGTGCGTGTGTGTGTGCGTGTGCGTGTGTGTGCGCGCGTGCGCACCTATAAGCCTAGACTCAACACTTCAGACTTGAAATAAGAGTTTTAGATGAAAGTGAGTGTAAACACATCTATCTGCCTCCGGATAGAGCTGTTCATATATCAGCCACGGACATTTATACCTCTGCCTGAAATGAGAGCATTTCTCTTCAGACAACACTTCACATTCGCACCGAGTGTGCACACACGCACACGCACACACACACACACACCGTATATCCAAGAAGAATGATGCCATTAAAGTTTGTTTTCTTCGACTCTGGTTCCATGTTCCCTCTGTGCGTGTGTGCGCTGCATGCTGCTGTGTGCATAACAAAGACAGGTGAATGCTAACGCATTGTTCTTGGTTCCATGCAGACCCGCCGAGCTGTGAACGGTGGTTCTCAACCTGAGGCCCCGGGCCCAGTGGTGGTTCCATGCAGACCCACCGAGCTGTGAACGGTGGTTCTCAACCTGAGGCCCCGGGCCCAGTGGTGGTTCCATGCAGACCCACCAAGCTGTGAACGGTGGTTCTCAACCTGAGGCCCCGGGCCCAGTGGTGGTTCCATGCAGACCCACCGAGCTGTGAACGGTGGTTCTCAACCTGAGGCCCCGGGCCCAGTGGTGGTTCCATGCAGACCCACCAAGCTGTGAACGGTGGTTCTCAACCTGAGGCCCCGGGCCCAGTGGTGGTTCCATGCAGACCCACCGAGCTGTGAACGGTGGTTCTCAACCTGAGGCCCCGGGCCCAGTGGTGGGGCTGTGAGGATAATGCAAGTGGGCCCCCAAACATAATTGGATTTTAATTATTACCAATAACACTAATATAAACAAACATATAATAATGTAAAACAATACATACTGCTGAAAATGCACGCGGGCCACACCATCGGACCACTTAGCACGGCAGCCGAACGGCTTTTGATTGATTGATTGAATTCTTTATACTTTAGTTTGCAAAAAAGCACAGCGGTATACAACTAGACAATGTTGGATAACACGACAAATAAGGATGTCCCGATCACGTTTTTTTAGCTCACGATCCAATTCCGATCAT
Source organism: Electrona antarctica (assembly GCF_951216825.1). Lineage (NCBI taxonomy): Eukaryota > Metazoa > Chordata > Actinopteri > Myctophiformes > Myctophidae > Electrona > Electrona antarctica. Next base: position 14,045,931 of record NC_136804.1, read on the forward strand.
TTGATTTTGAGTATCTGCCGATACCAATTTTTCCCGATCTGATATTTATATTTTGATAGAACACTCATACCATATCACAATAGTACAATAACCAAAATCACAGACAATATCCAGTCTAATATCATGATATATTGATATTAGAGATGTCCCAATCAGCGTTTTTTTGCTCCCGATCCAATTCCGATCATTTGAAAATGACGTGATCGGCCCGATTTCTGATAACGTGATCCGATCGAGACAACCCTAGTAAATACTATACAAGAAATCATCGATTCTAAGACAAGTAAAAGTATACAGTCTTTACAGAAAAACTGTGGGGGGCGGGGTCATTTATTTTGGCAAGCTCGATGACTTGTCTAGAAAGCGAATGCTTTCAACATTTTCAAGTGCAGGCCCTGATCCAGAAAAGGCTCAAAACCCGCTTGGGCTTAGAGAGGAACGCTTTTGTGCTCTCAACCCACGTGGCATAATGTGAAATATGTTTTTCATTAGCCTGGGATTTGGGTAGATATGGGGGTCTGGAGAGGTTTAAAAAGCCATGCATAAGAGGAATAATGCTATTAAAGCGTGAAAGCGTATTAATACGTACAGTGTACAGTAATGGATACACCCACGGCTTCACAGCAGATCTTAACACCCACCCTAACCTGTCACCATGAAGACCTTAACGAGCACGAGGATTTATGTGCTAATCATCGTCTGCACGCGCTGCAAACGGCACTCATACCACCCTGTCATGTCTCCAGGAAATGGACAGAGAGACAAATGTTTAAGATATCCAACTCATTCGTCCCTCCCGGCTCCCTCCCTGTGCAATTCTAGTTCTTAATCCTGCCGTATAAATTGATATATTGCCGTCTTTTTGCCGTTGCACAAGGAAAGTGGAGTTAATACAACACTGTGGCAGGTCCACACGGTACAGCTCAGAGGAATAGAATCAGAATCAAACTTTATTGTCACATCACATTACAAGTAACATGGGTGCAGTCCCATCAAGGCGGTTAAATGCAGTTATGTACGCAGGTTTAGACTGTATCTGAATCATACTTTACTAGACCATAATATGTACCACAGGTGTACAGTACAGTGATGGAATCAGAATCAGGGGGGAAAAAAGAAAGTAGATCCCCCAGTACTTGAAATATCTTAAGTCCTCACGAAGGTCCACTTCCTGGAGGAAGTGAACACAGAAGCAGCACAGCCACAGTACTCAGCTGATGTCCATCATCTTGTTAAGCCTGGCAATTACCTAGTTGTCAGGCTGTACCAAAGGACCAGGGAAGACAGAGGGGCGTGCTTTGATTATTATTATTCCTTTTCTTTTCTTT
>NC_136804.1:14052258-14097258 GCF_951216825.1 Electrona antarctica
AATAACACCAAGATCAACCATGAACAAACAATATTGATTCTTTTAAATGTTTGAAACCGGAGCGGTGCATTTGATAGTGTTCAATATCCCCAAGTACTGTCAGGATATCGAGGTGTGTGTGTGTGTGTGTGTGTGTGTGGGTGTGTGGGTGTGGGGGTGGAAAAGTACTAAATTATTTACTTACCAGAATTCAAAATGTACTCTCAATGCTCACAAGACACATTGTGAGCTTGTAGATCGGCTATTTTCAAAAGTCCAAAATATATATTGGGCTTAACTCATTTGTCTTTTGTAATAAGAATCAAAATCTACAAAGTAAAGTTCTCATATAAAAAAAAAGTGCACTATTTTCCTCTGAGATGTAGTGGCGTAAAAGTAAAAAATATATATATAAGTATTAATAATTATAATACTTACTTACAGTAAGTACAGTACTTAAATTCTTCCCCCGCAGTGTGGAGGACTTATTTATTGATGGATTCATATACAATAGGAGAGGCCGTGGTATATATTGGTATTGCTACCTGTTGTGCGCACTAGAGCGCACGATCAATTGCTGTATTGATTAGCCTACTAGTGTGCTCTCACAGGCACAGAATGGAGAAGAAGAGACAGCAGTAGACAGAGAGAAGTGGACGGAAGTCCCACTAGGGAGATAGAGTGACATACATTGAATTAACAATGCATTAAGAATAGTCCCTATAGTGACACACATGCACGCACGCACGCATGCAAGTGTGCACACACATTGAAGAGAGGAGCGGTCTTGAAAAGAGGAGGGGTCTTGAGGGGGAGTGTGCTATTATATAGTTTGTTGTTACCAATCAACCTTGAAATCACCTCTCTGGTCTGAGAGGCTCTCTCTCTCTCTCTCTCTCTCTCTCTCTCTCTCTCTCTCTCTCTCTCTCTCTCTCTCTCTGTCTGTCTCTGCCGTTTATTTATTGTATAGATTGGTGAAAGGATCTGTGAGGGCAGTTACACTTTGTGCGTGCGTGCGTGCGTGCGTGCGTGTGTGTGTCTTGCTCATTATCCTTGCCAAACTTTTACCAATCAATCGGCTTATTTGGAAATGTGTCTAGGTGTCAACACACACCACAGATGGGTGTTTGACTTATCTGTGTGTGTGTCACTGTGTGCGTGTGTGTGTGTGTGTGCGCGTGCATGTGTGTGTGACCCTCATCCCCCCCCCCCCCCCCCCCCCCCCCCCCACCGCCCTGAATCATCTCATCTGTCAATCATGCCCTGTCTCAGCCTATCAGAAGCCATGGTTGCTGTCGCCGTGCAGTATTTATCGTCACTGTCGGGCGGAAACCTCTTATCTCCATAATTTCATAGTTTTAATCTTTTTCGTGAATTCATGCCCTACTTCATTATACAAAAGCGTCACACAAAAGTAGCAGCTCTGCCACCTCAAAGTGCATCACATTGCGACTAGAGTTGTTGCCGGTATCGGAAAAGCTGCTGATACTGTGCCTAAAATGCAGCATCGGTATCGACAAGTATCAGTCAAGTCAGTTTATGCCATTCTGATACCATGTAATTGTTCACATGATCATATGTCATTTACAGCCAGTTAGTGTACTATTTACATTATTAATTTAATCTACTAACTTGTAGCTGCACTTTTTATTATTAATGGCATTTAATAATAATGCCCCATAACGCTGAAAGTGTTATAAATGGAACGAAATGGACCCGGAAGAGTCCATTTGGTCCAGTTGGTTCCATTTGTACACCAAAATAACCATAACCATTTGTACACCAAAATAACTGGTTCCATTCTAGATTATTGGAACCTTTGGTGCTTTCACAGAACCGTCAGCGAATGGGTTCCCAGTTCAGGACAATCAATTCATTTGCAGTGGAAACACTCTGAACTGGTTCAAAACTAGAAAGGTCGCAATTTAAAAAAATTGCAAAGTGTGGTTGCCGCAGTGGCTTACATATGCCCCTCCCACTGATATTGCCAGCCAATTACAATGTCGTGTCACCCTTGCGATCATGCGTAAGTAATGATCGCAAGGATTTATCCCCCCAAAAAAAATTTTTCTGCAAGAAACGTTACATTTTTCGCATTTGCGGCGCCCCCTATGGATGAAAATGGAATTAATTTTGGCTCTGGGTTGATTAAACCACCCGCGACATGTGATTCAAATTTGGGATGGATTGGAAATTCCGTTCGTGATTTTAGGCATTTTTTGTAAAATAGGCCCCTCCCGCTAACTTCGGACGACGATTAAGGCCAAACGATACGGACAATAAAAATTCAAAAAATCTGAAAAAAATGTAAACGCGGTCCGATAGGTCCAGAGATCATGTGTACCGATTTCTGTGAGATTCGGACAGAATCTGTAGAAATAGAAAATAAAGGTGTGTTTTGAAGAAAAATCAAAATGGCGGAAGTTCTATCCTGACGCAAATGGGCGTGGCCTATATGGGGAGATGCGTCATTGCCCAAGGAATCCAGGGCAAAAATAATTTAGATTTTACGACCTACGGTTCAAGAGTTATAAGCCAAAACGTTAAGTGGGCTGTTATAGCGCCACCATGAGGCCGACCGATATAATTATAAGTTAATTAATTTTAGTAAGTATTACGAATTATCCCTCAAAGTTTTGTAACTATAGCCCTTACAGTCTCCGAGGAAAAAATACTTGAACGTGATTTTTCGCATTTTCCCATTCATGTCAATGGGGAAATTTAATTCACTAATAAATTAATATCAATTAAACTATGCAACCTTTCTCTTAGAAATGAGCAAGCACACCATTCCCAATTTTTCCGGTCAATTTGACATATGGGTCAAGTGCGTACAGTTAAAACTGTGGGAGGAGTAGCGTTTAAAAAAAAAGGTTACTCCAGTAAAATAATAAAGTGTTACAAGTACTATAGTCTGGTTGCCCTTTGGGCAACCACACTAATTAGGCAGGAAAAACTAACCAAACTGGTTCATCCAGGAAAGGCGCCTCTGCGTTACACACTTGGATCGACCGATACACAAGTTATGAGTATGAATCGGTATCGGGAATCAACAATGGTATTGGTACACAGTTTGAGCTTGTAGATCGTCTATTTTCACAGTCTTCAGGTTTTGTACATCAAAGATTTTCAGCCCGACAGCAGCGTTATGCTAATGTCTCGTCTCGCTCGGCAGGTGAAAGGCAGGGTTTTCTGTCTCTTTTTTTTAAACTTGCGTCAACCCTTCCCTTCAAGCGCTCACATTTCACTGTCTTCCCCCATTGACATTGACGTCCTTTGCCCTGTCTCTCAGAAGAGGATTTTATGGAGGCTTGAAAACTCCCTTGAGGGAACACAGCGTTCAACCTTCATTTACTCTCTATTGCACCAAGCTATCACGTACCTTTGTTACGTCACTGGTCACCCACTTATTTATTGTCTAGTTTACTCACCGCATAAAGCCTTGAATGAATGCATCGAGACATGGCCAAAGCATTAACGGGGGTCCCCAGACAAAAACCTTGAGAACCCCTGCTCTACCAATACCATACACAATTACATTGTATTCATTAAAAAGGTTACATTTTGCTGCGTGCGTGCGTGCGCGCGCGCACGCACGCACGCACGCACGCACGCACGCACGCACGCACGCACGCACGCACGCACGCACGCACGCACGCACGCACGCACGCACGCACACACACACACACACACACACACACACACACACACACACACACACACACACACACACACACACACACACACACACACACACACACACACACACACACTTACCTGACAAATCCCCCAGGAGGCCACAGCTACTCCGCTATAGCCAGACATTGTCCCGGACTCCCGGCGATGTTTGTCTTCCCACAATGCATGTCTGTCAGCTGTCAATTTAGCACCTAACTAGGCTGTCAACATGGCCGCCAATGTGTGACAGCCAGACAGATTGGAAGCCATATTTAGAAATAACATTGTGTCAAAGTGAATGTTATCTCCTCCTCCTTGGTGCGGAGAGAATATATCTGTCTATTAGCGTATGATGCGAAGGCGTGTCAGCGATGCTAATGTTGCTGTAACTTATCTTCATTTCAATAATTGCGGTGACATACAGTATCTCAATTCTCTGCCTCTGCCAGTGATGGGAGAAGTAGGCTACTAGTACTCGCATGTTTTACTTAAGTAAAAGTATCAATACCATCATGTACTGTAGAAATACTCTGTTACAAGTAAATGTATTCAAAATGTACAAAAGTAAGTACCAAAAGTAAAAGTAGACTCATTACAGTATGTAGATTAACCATTTCACACGGTTTCAAAATGTTTTCAAAAAACATTTTGTGCGTTTATATAACGTTGCTGTCGGGCAGAAACATCTTACTGTATCTCCATATTCTCACTCCATATTCCTGTTTTTTCGTGAATTAATGCGTTGTGTGTGTAATGTGTTTTGAGCTTGTAGATATGCTACTTTTTCATTGGAATTTAGGGCATATGACGCTTCCACCCGACAGAGACGATATCATTTTATATTTTGTCAACTTTCAAAACGTCTCCATTTGTCTACTTTCTCTTCTTTCTTATTTAAATCCTTAACTTTTTTCCCCTATAGTGAACTTCAAACCGATGTAAGTGTTTCTTTTCTCACCCTTTTGATCTTTATCTCGCAGGGGTAACAAACATATCACTGAGTAAACACACTAAACGTCTCGCTCTTATTTGCAAGTCACGCTGTCAAGCTGTTGTAAAATGTCTCCTGAACGTATTCCAAACGCATATCGTTCGCAAACGCGTAACCTTTTCAGAGAGGAGCACTAATTGGCAGATCCAAGTGATGGGTTTTCTCTCTCTCTCTCTCTCTCTCTCTCTCTCTCTCTCTCTCTCTCTCTCTCTCTCTCTCTCTCTCTCTCTCTGCCTCATTAATTGTGCACTGGTGGAAAAAGTACAAAATGTTTTTAATGAACTAAAAGTCAATACTGCAATGTAGAAATATTCTGTTACATTTAAAAGTATGGTTTATGTATGTTTAGTAATACAAACCTACATCTATACAGTAAATAGTAACTAAAGTTTTCAAATAAGTGCAGTGAAGTAAAAGTACAATATTTTAGTTGTAGATATATTTGTGTAGAAGTAAAAGTAAAGAAAATTGGAAACACTCCACTAAAGAGTAAATGTACTTAGTTACTTTATACCACTGCTGTGTTCACAGCCATCCGTTCTACGCTGCACATTGCGTCTCGTTTACTCGCGGAGTGCCCGCACCAATGCTAATGAAGGTGTTGTTTGCTAGGATTAGCATGCTACCTGCGTCTCCGCTGTGTCTGGCTCGCAGCATCCGCTAGGCTAGGCCTCCCGCTGGAGTTAGCCAACGGCGCGAGCCAGAGCGTTGCAAAGCACATTGTTGGCCGTGAAAGACATTGTTTACACCGCCAGGAAGCTTTTCTCCCTGCGGGGGGGGGGGGAGAGGAGAGAGGAGAGGAGAGAGGAGAGGAGAGAGGAGAGAGAGGAGAGAGAGAAGAGAGAGAAGAGAGAGAAGAGAGAGAGAGAGAGAGAGAGAGAGAGAGAGACAACACAACACAATAGGCAGTAAAGACAAAAGCGTCAGCTGTCTGCTCTACGACAACAGATGACCTTAGCTGCTAAACACATGACTCATATTCTCTTCATTTAGTTGATGTCATTTTAAAGCTGCTATCCACAGCTTATTATAATACATTTGACGTTATTTTAACCAAAACCAATATTTATGGTAGAGTATGTTAAAGCCTCACTATGTTACTTTTTTACACACACACACACACACACACACATACACACACACACACACACACACACACACACACACACACACACACACACACACACACACACACACACACACACACACACACACACAGGCCAGGAAGGAGGGGTCATTACAACTCTCGTGCTTAAGTCAACAACTCTGCTTGACTCCAAATCCAAAGGCACCGCTCACTTCACATTATGGTGTGATTTGTTTATGAATACAATGTCATTTTGTCCAATCTGTATGGTAGAGTATGTTAATACATACCTGATACCGTATACAATCTGTATGGTAGAGTATGTTAATACATACCTGATACCTTATACAATCTGTATGGTAGAGTATGTTAATACATACCTGATACCTTATACAATCTGTATGGTAGAGTATGTTAATACATACCTGATACCTTATACAATCTGTATGGTAGAGTATGTTAATACATACCTGATACCTTATACAATCTGTATGGTAGAGTATGTTAATACATACCTGATACCTTATACAATCTGTATGGTAGAGTATGTTAATACATACCTGATACCTTATACAGATTATGTTAATACATACCTGATACCTTATACAATCTGTATGGTAGAGTATATTAATACATACCTGATACCTTATACAATCTGTATGGTAGAGTATGTTAATACATACCTGATACCTTATACAATCTGTATGGTAGAGTATGTTAATACATACCTGATATCTTATACAATCTGTAGAGTGTATGTTTATGTTAATACAATATCCCCGTATTATGCCGAATTTAAGACGACTCTGATCAAGACTCTATTTGTGGGAAAAGAACATTACATTGAATAGTCTAGTCCCCGATTATAATACGACCCCGTTTTTTAGGATATTTCCATTGGGAATTCAGCACAATAGGGTAACTACTAGTACAGTACTTCTTTATGGTAGAGTATGTTACAATTTAATAACATCTGAGCATGATATAATAACTGCTGCTATCTGCGGGATATGTTTTCCACCTGCACAACGAACATATATATATACAGTAGGCCTATATCTGCCTTCCGGTAGTGCTATCTATCCTCGCTGCTGCTTCCTTTTATTATCATGCATCTCATGTATTTCAGACTTTGTAATATTTCATGTGTCTGTCCCTTCCTGTTATTTGACTTGCTCTGTATTCTGGGTTAGTTTATTCAATATTCTACCTTCCCAATTCAGACTCTTGCTTGGCCACGTGGTGTGAGCCCGTAGATCTGTATCATTTGATGTAAAGTAAAGTTTTGTAGGCTATAGCGTCGCAGTCCCGCCCCCGACGAGGGCCCAGGAAATGACTCCCCGTTCATTTTCCCCAGAGACTTTTCACAAATGTATTGAAATGTATTGAAAGACGTTTACACAAAGCGGTGTTGTGACAAATCATGACAGTAAACACAGTGTTTTGGGCAGATCAAATCCATAGAGTATATAAAAGGATAGAGACTGAACTGGCGCGAAGCTCCACCCCCCCAGCTATTCATGTCAGTGGAAGTTGCTCAGTGGCGTTTTGAAGCACCCAGAAGACTGCCGGAAGTACCGTCTCAGAACGTCTACTTCCGCATTTGACCACCAAATTTTGGTGGTCAAATGCGGAAGTGCAACCGAGCGCTCAATGTTAAAGCCCAGCTGCACGGGGTTTCCCGGTCATGAATCCACGCCTGTAGTCCCTCCTCCTACCACTAGGGCCCAGAGCTTCAACGTTGAATAGCCTCACTGGCCCCTTGATCAAATCATTAGAAAGAAGAAAAAAAAGGCAGGGTACAACACTTTTTGTTTTGTTTTTCTTCTTTCTAATTATTTGATCGGCCCAAAACATTGTGTTTATTGTCATGATTTTTCACAACAGTTTGTTTTCGCGGCGTGAACGTCTTTAAATAAATACCCTTTGAAACGTCTATGGGGAAAATTAATGGGGAATTATTTCCTGGGCCCTCGTTGTTCTGAAAGGGGGCGGGATTGCGACGCTCTACACCAGACTTTTTACTCTATATCGCGGTATCGATACTTTTACTATAGTAAAAATAAAAAAAGATTTAGTACTTCTTACTCCACTAAGACGACAGCATGCTGCTATAAGCTTTCTGCATGAAGCCCATAGAAACAGCATCAAAGTCAGTGGTGGAAACATAATTAAAGTAAACTTATTTGTATAAAAATCTACTTAAAAAAAGTACTCATTATGCAGAAAGTTCCAATTCACAATTTTTCAATTATTTTGAAAAGAGCAGATCTACAAGCTCACAATGCATCGCATCGCAGTCAGCTATTTTATACGTTACGCCACTGATCAAAGTAAATACTGGACAGATTCCAAGGCAGCTCCGATATCAGCCTGGCATATTAACCACACCGAAACACTATATCCTGACCTCGTGTTCATAAAAAAGCAATAATGCAAGCCGCCCACAAAAGGGAAAACAATGCGGTATCATTGACTTGCGTCCCGCGGCCCCCATGGGTATATAAAGTTAACTTGCCTATTTGATTATATTTCCATGGCCGGCGTCCCAAAGGGTTATATAGATTATAGGCCACAAGAGAGAGTGTGGCTCTCTTCAGAGGCCGTCTCAATGGCACGCCCGTTATCTCCAATAATACGCTGTTACTGTACCATCATGTACATTCATACATTCACACCAGAGAATTCTAGTAAGGGGAGGGGGGGCGGGGCGGCAGAATGCGATGATATTGATCGTAGCCGATCGATACGTTGCCTTTTGGAGATGTTTATTCACTGCTGAAGGAGGAGACACTTAGCTTTATATTTTCCATAGCTGTCGGCAGAGGAAGGAGGGGCTGAACTTTCTGTTCTTCTGACACATACAATGTATTTATTGGACTTAAATTAATTAGTATCATCGATGTTGGGCAGAATCCGCGGATGTCCAAAACGTCACTGTACAGGAAATGACAACAAGAATTAAAATGTTCCAAAGCATACCATGTGGTTTATTATTTCCTCACAAGCTCCCTTTCATTTGTTCAATATTTATAAAACCCACATACAGACTGAGCCACTTTCACTCTGGCCTACCTATTTTGGGCATATCATTATAGGTTAAATATTTAAAAGATGTGGGGGGGGGGGGGGGGGGGGGGTAGATAGATACAATGAATGGATGGATGGATGGATGGATGGATGGATGGATGGATGGATGGAGAGATAGAGGGGCAGATGGATGGATGGATGGAGAGATAGAGGGGTGATGGATGGATGGATGGATGGATAGAGGGGTGGGTGGATGGATGGATGGATGGATGGATGGATGGATGGATGGATGGATGGATGGATGGATGGATGGATGGACGGACGGACGGATGGATGGAGGGAGGGAGGGAGGGAGGGAGGGAGGGATGGATGGATGGATGGATGGATGGATGGACGGATGGAGGGATGGATGGCGGGATGGATGGATGGATGGATGGAGGGATGGATGGATGGATGGATGGATGGAGAGATAGAGGGGCGGATGGATGGATGGATGGATGGATGGATGGATGGATGGATGGATGGATGGATGGATGGACGGACGGATATTGATGGATAGTTTTTGGATTCTTTGACAGAGATCTGAGAGGCTATAAATCATGTTAAGGATTCATATAATACTAGTATCCTAAACCTGAGCGACAACATGGGGTGAGATTAACTATAGAGGACCATCAGCGGGGATTACATGCTTGTTATTGTGGGATTATATGGCATGCTTGTCACATGCCTGTTGCCATAGAAACGGTTACGTGACATTAGGGCTGAGGCACTGAGGTCACCGCTGGCCTGGGCAACCACTCTTGGACGCATGTGTGTGCGTGCGTGCGTGCGTGCGTGCGTGCGTGCGTGCGTGCGTGCGTGCGTGTGGAACTAGAGCCTGTTTGAAAATCAAGAAGACATTCAACCATCCCTGACCACTTTATTGTATTTTTAGGGCTAACCCCTTGAGATGTACCATCTTGTATTCCAACAACATCAACCAACCAAACCAAACATACAGCAGCAGCAATACAAAGTCTGAGTTGATGTATAATGAAAGTTACCATATATTGTTTCAGAAACTGTGGTTAATTTAATATGAGCATCAAATCAATATTTTAAATGTTTTATTTGCACATGGATTCCATACATTCCATAGGGCTTCTCCACACAAATGACATCATTAACTTGCGACGGCCGTTGTCCCTCTTGAGTAAAAGATGAAGTGTTTCTACAGTAAATACAATATTTAAGGTGTTTTGAATTTTAACTTTAGTTATATAGGCAATTATAATGTAATAAAGGCATGAGGCTTATTAGCCAGGGATCCTTTTAACCCCTTCAATCCAGGGCAGCATATCGTCTCTGTCAGGTGGAAACCTCAAATGTCCAAAACTGTTGTACTTTTCAGGATTCAAATAAAAATAAAACATCAAAACTAGCATCCATAAGCTTGTGTGACGCATGTAGTATGATCAAGTAGGGCATTCATTCACAAAACAAAACAAAAAGTTAAAATATAGAGATATAAGGTTTCTGCGCCGACAGTGATGATATATAGCGACATGTTTTTCTGTTAGTGTTTAGAAGGCGTTTTTAGAATCGGCCTCAGGTCGATACTCATATATTACATCGTCATTAAAATCGTATTGTTTTTGGCAGTTATTCGGGGGGCCAGTAGTTGCAATTTCCTCACACTCCACCAGGTGGACTGGACAGGTTTGCTCTCTCATTCTACTCTCTCTCTTTTATTTCCACAACCTTTCAGCTCCGCATGTCTCTTCCTCTCTCTCACAGAATACATCATCCTTCCCTTCATCTTCATCATCCCTCCTCCTCCTCCTCCTCCTCCTCCTCCTCCTCCTCTTCTCCGTACAGAATACATCATCATATTTTCACTCCCTCTGCATTCATCCTCTGACACTCTGACACCTCTCTGTCTTTGTGCCGCACGCATGTGTGCGTGCATGTGTGTGTGTGTGTGTGTACGCACGCACACTGACTACACTAAGAGTGCCTGTGTGTGGTAGTGTGTGAGTGTGACGACACACTGGGTGACAGTGAGCAATGGACCTCTGTTCTGTGTGTGTGTGTGGATGTTTGTGTGGGTGTGTGCATGCGTGCGTGCGTGCGTGCGTGCGTGCGTGCGTGCGTGCGTGCGTAGGTGTGCGTGTGTGGTTCACATGCGTGTGGTGACAGTTGAGAGAGAACCAGGAGGTGTAGCATTCCGTTCCGTGCCGACGCTCCCTGTCACTTGTGTGCCTTGTACCTTTCCCTCACACCCAGCGAAGAGGAGGAGACGAGAGGACGAACACCCAGGGGAGAGCCCCTCTCCACTGGGCACACATCCAGAGTGGTGTGGCCTAGTTGGCAGGGAAAACATCTCCACATCAAAGAATTCTGCTCAACTCTGTGGAGCTTTAAAACTTTTGACTTTTTCATGTCCCCATCTAAACAACTGAGAGTTAGGAACCAAATGAACCCTTAACAGTCTGTAATGGAACCAGACTGGAACCGCAGACTGACAATGGAACCAAATTGACCAGTGTCCAGTCACGATCCATCGTCTCGCTTCGACAAGAATGCTTTGAATGGCACTATAGGTCTCACATGGACGGACCGTATATCAGAAAGGTGGTCCTCTACGCCATAGAGGAAGGCTACGGGGACCAACCACTTATCTGGGGACCCATGGGGACCCACTGCAACCCCATCAGGGCCTTGGACCCCAGTTTGAGAACCACTGCATGATATAAAGTGTCTGTGGTGACAATTCCTGTGTGTGTGTGTGTGTGTGTGTGTGTGTGTGTGTGTGTGTGTGTGTGTGTGTGTGTGTGTGTGTGTGTGTGTGTGTGTGTGTGTGTGTGTGTGTGTGTGTGTGTGTGTGTGTGTGTGTGTGTGTGTGTGACATGTGTGTGTGACATGTGTGTGTGACAGTGACATGTGTGTGTGCACCAGATGAAGGAAGTGAGTGGAGATGCTTTTGACAGCTGCTGAAATTGCGTGTCGAAGTGTTAGGCGCTGCAAGCAGGCTGGGCGAGATCACTGATGTGCGTGCGGTTCCGTGTGCGTGCGTGCGTGCGTCTAATGTAAATCTCAAAGAAAGATGTATGAGCAATGAGATTTTGTAAAAAAACTGTTGTGTTTATGCTAGTTGTATTCCTTCTGGTCCCAGTCAGAGGTCATCAAACAAAGACTAGTCACACTCAGAGGCGTGAAAGACACCTATGATGAAAACAAAGGAAATGCCACCCCGCTATGCATGATGGCATAGGTGTCTGTAGTACTCTCTCTGAATGAGAGAGATACTATTTAAGAGTTTTAACTTGACTTCAGTTCTATAAGCTGTGGAACTGTATTCACTCTAATTTAATTAGATTCAACAGGTGGTCGAGTCATGATTAAACTATTCTGACTCAGTTCAACACTTGCCTTCAATTACGTAAAGCTGTTAAACAACAAGACTCACTTGTTGTTATGAGGTGCATTCTGTATTTATCTTTGGGTATTCCTTGGGGATACTCGTTGGTTATCTTAACTAAACCCTGGAGGATGAAATGGATGCATAATTCATAGTGTTTTGATTCCTAAACGAGGGGAAAGATAGAGCAAAGAAAAGGCTACCTTAAAGCTCCTTAAGGGACATTCTTGGGGGGGGGGGATAAAACATAATTGACATGCATGAGAGGATTTTTCAGAAGATTTAAACCACACCAAGGGATTGTGTGGAATGGGTCTGATATCACATATGTATCATCAGATATGTATCATCAGAAATCAATGTATTGATTGGGTTTTTTGTTGGCATGAGGAGTAATTGTGTATGAATGTGTGTGAATAGGTGAATGTAGCACAATCTCTGTAAAACGTCTTAAAGGATAAAGGCGCAATACACATGCACCACTTACCATAGAGTCAGTACCATAGTCTGTACCACATAGTCGGCACCATAGTCCTTACCATAGTCATTACCATAGAGTCAGCAGTCAGCACTATAGTCCTTGACTCCTTACCATAGAGTCCTTACCATAGTCCTTAGTCAGCACCATAGACTAGAGTCAGCACCATAGGCAATTTGGGCAAATAGGCAAAGCTGAACTCTCACACAATCCTGAGGAGGTGGCATTACTTCTCTGTTGAGTGGAAAACGGTTACTTTTCATGATTCAGAAATGGCAAAAACATTTCAAGCTTGCGGATCAGCTACTTACGATGCTGTTGTGTGACGCCGTTGTATGACCACAAAGGCCTTTCATTTTAAAGATGGAGTGTTGTGATTTCCCGTCCTAAAACATGATCATCAGGTATGATGGTATGAAATATGTTTTTTCAAAAGGGTACAGAAAGTGTCCACCAGATCATTAATGGTGGTGATGGGTGGTGAACTGAAGCTGCATGCACCCACAGCTGTTGTTGTATAATAAAGGTGGAGGGGTTAGGCGAGGTGATGACATTGTGATGTCACTATATCACTGTCATTTCAATTTGGCCTTTTGACCTGGGCCTCGATTGGGCCTTTCGAGAAACCAAAAATACACATGGAAGGCATACTTCAATATTCTAACCACAGCTGGGGGTCTATTAGACTAGTAATGTTAACTCCATAGACAAAGTCAAAGTCATACGATTTGTCACACACGTTACCGCAGTGAAATTTGTTCTCCGCATTTGACCCATCTCTTGGAGCGGTGAGCCGCAGCGTGCGCCGCGCTCGGGAATCATTCGATTAGTAGATTTGACCCCCAATCCAACCCTTTGATGCTGAGTGTCAAGCAGGGAGGCATTGGGTCCCATTTTACAGTCTTTGGTATGATCGAACCCCGACCTCCCAGTTTCAGGGCGGGCCACTGAGCTGGTGACACATACAAAACAGAAAAGGTAAATACATCACGGCACTCCATCTTTACATATGCAGATAAAGGTTTCTGCCCGACAGCAACGATTAGCACATTGGTCATGATTACACATCAACACATGTTGTTCTCGTTTACAATCTGGACTCTGTTTGCGTGAACAGCAACACAATGAATCAAGCATGCATGCATTCATTATTTCAGACGTACTATGCTGGACCATATTGACTCTAAATGGTTGAAAAGGGAGAGGCTGTTCTGCAACTTATGTGTTTGTTTATAGCATGAGGCTTTATGCATGTCTTGTGAGAGTGCTTGTGTGTAGCCTACTGTACTGGGCTCTTCTAGAATATGGCTGTTTGAGTTCCCTGTGTGTGTATGTATGTGTGTGTGCGTGCTTGCGCGTGCACATGTTTCTCCACAGACCACTGGGGTAATGGGGTCATGGCCACTGGGCCAAGTAATGACACTTCCACCTGGCCCTTCATGCTGATTTGTGCTTCATGGACCGTCACTATTAATGTTACGGAGGCTTACGATATATACTGGAAGGTGTGTGTGTGTGTGTGTGTGTGTGTGTGTGTGTGTGTGTGTGTGTGTGTGTGTGTGTGTGTGTGTGTGTGTGTGTGTGTGTGTGTGTGTGTGTGTGTGTGTGTGTGTGTGTGTGTGTGTGTGTGTGTGTGTGTGTGTGTGTGTGTGTGTGTGATCTGTCATTGCTCCTTGCAGGGGCATATTAGCATTACATGGCGCCTTCTGTACAGTGTACTCTTATCTATGAATACTTATTTACTACTGTAAGTGTCTACCGTACAGTAAGTCTTCTAGGCATTGGCTTTGCACAGTTTACTTTTTATACTACAGTATATCATTGTCTGGCAGAAACCGCTTATCTCCATATTGTAACTGCTTGTGTTTTTTCTTCTCGTAATCAAAGCCCCTACTTGATCTTACTACAGCGTCAGAAGGAGCAGATCGACAAGCTCCAAACGTATCGCTATCATTTTGAGCTTGTAGAGCTGATACTTTACATGCTTTTGAATTTGATTCCTGAAAAGTAACAGTTTTGGACACATGACCCAACAGAGACGATGCAATACTGTGTATGCATATAGTGTACTGTTCACATAGATCATGTGTAATGGGGTTAACTACAGTGTTTATAGGGGGGGGGGGGGGGAGAGAGAGAGAGAGAGAGAGAGAGAGAGAGAGAGAGAGAGAGAGAGAGAGAGGAAAGGCAGACACAAGTCGATAAAAAGTTAGTTGAATGTGCGTGAGGCCGTGAGGAGTGTGTTCGTCTGCTTATGCCCGCACTCGTGTGTGTGCAATGCATGCACGCGTGGATACATATGCTTGTGCGTGCGTGCGTGCGTGCGTGCGTGCGTGCGTGCGTGCGTGCGTGCGTCTCCCCAGTGTCACGGTATAGGCTGATGGAGCTGTGGATTCCTGGTTCCAGGTCTTTGTGAAAAGTTAATAGCTTTCACTCCCCAGCCTGCTTGACCTTCTCCCAGGCTCACATTAGATATGCATTACACCTAAAGTCTCACCAAGCGTCCACCATCTATCTGCTTCTGCTGCCCATTCCTTTACAGTCCCCTGAGCCACCACCACACCACACACTATACACCGCAGAACTATTGAACTGTTACTCGTCTATTTTTACACTCTCTGTGTTAAATTAAAAGTCTTTACCCCCCATTTATTTTTTGTGGTTTCTACGCATCAATGCCTTGTCACCAGGGATCAAGTCTGCGTTTAAACTTTAGCTGTTTTTTAAGCACACACACACACACACACACACACACACACACACACACACACACACACACACACACACACACACGCACATGCATCACGCACATGCACGCCTGACTGATGCTCACTGATCAGACTGTCCATGCAGTATAGCTGAAAGGAATTGCCCTCACAGGATTAATATAAAGTCTACATTAATACATGATTTTGTTTTGAAATGCACATAAAAACATTTACAATAATTGTGAGAATAATAACATCACCCTGATCCAACTGAATGCCTTATCACACAGCATAATGAGATCATACTTCTCTGCGTGTATTCGAGTCAATTAAATAAATGGGTTAGGGAAAAAAAGGCTCCTGGAATGTGGAATCCACAAGACATCTACACAATCTAGTCACGGAAAGGCAACCGACGAGCAGTCGAGTCTGCAAAGATTACAGGGGCTGAAATACAGCCCCCCCCCACCCTTCCCTCCCCTTCGCCTTTCTCAATCTCGCTCTAATTGTCTCACCGTATCAAAGGCAGAGAGAAACAAGAGAGCAGATTACCTCCCCATTCAGGTCCAATCTAATCCTTTCAGCTCTCTCTCGCCTGCTGTGTCAGTCGCATGGTGTCAGCACTATAGCGCTGTTTACAGGCCGAGATCGTAACGCGTGTTTGAGTCTGGTCTGGTTCGCCTCCGGCTCCTACCCGCGAGGAACAGCCCCAGTCAAAATGGTAAATGGTAAATGGTGCATTTATATAGCGCCTTTATCCAAGGCGCTTTACAGAGATTGTGCATTACATTCACCCATTCACACACACATTCATACACCGATGGCAACGGAAACCATGCAAGGCACCAACTAGCACATCGGGAGCAATTAGGGGTTCAGTGTCTTGCTCAAGGACACTTCGACAGTAACTCTGGGGGAGCCCGGGTTTGAACTGGCAACCTTGCGGTTACCATCCAGGCACTCTACCAGTCAACATGTTTATGAACCATACATCTGGACTATGTTCAGATATCTATCTACTGTATGTCCAGCGATTGGGGAAAAGAGACATAGAGTAGGTCATACATGGGCAGCTGGCGGCCCCCCACTTTAATTCCTGCAGTCTATTAGTAGCTTAATGACTATAGTATTAACATTTTATTATCTTTTTTGTCAAGTATTTGTCAAGTTAATAAGTTAACATAAGTATAACTAAATGTATTTGAAATTAAATATATATTTTTTACTTTTCAGGATTCCAATGCAAATATAGCAGATCTACAAGCTTGACAATTGGCCAATTTTTTGCTACTTTTGTGTGACAAAGGTTACAATATGGAGGCAAGAGATTTCTGCCTGACGGCATATGCAATGTGACCCAGTGTGGAAATATAGTGGCCGTCTCCATCAGCAAAGTTACCCACCCCTGCAGTAGTACATACAACAAGTGGGGAGAAGGATGAAACATTAAAGAGAGACCCCCCCCCCCCCCCACACACACACACACACACACACACACACCAGTCCAGGCTGTGTACAGAGCTTGCGCGACAGCGTCAGAGCTGTCAGATGTTTCATCCATATAACCCAGGGACTGTGTGACCTTGTACCTCTTAAAAAAACAAAGATGTGGAAGTTATACACTGCTGTTGACTGTCAGCTCCGCAGATGAACACAGACAGTTCAAGGACATATTCTCTGGTGGCGAGAGGTCAGTCTGGGGTGCGTGTGCCTCGCTGTTGTAGATTAATGTTTCTGGTGAAAACCTGCGTGGATGTATAAAAGTTGGTTCCCGCTAACACGGACGTTCTCGGTGGTAAAGTGAAGTAACTAAGTACATTTACTCAAGTACACTTAAGTACAATGTTTGGTACTTTTTACTTATTTTTCAATAGTTTTACTTCTACTGCACTACATATCAAAGGCAAATATTGCACTTTTACTCCACTACAATTATTTTAAAACTTAAGTTTACTTTGTAGATTTTGATTATTATTACAAAACCACTTCACGACCTATATTTTACGTTTTAAAGAAGAAATTAAATATTGTCTTTTGTTTGTAGCCAAGCTGCATGTATAATAACATTCTTAAGACGTTTGCACGCAACTTGGTGAGGAATGCCTATGTGGTCGAATGTACAACACACTTCCAAAATGATCACTTCTCTACTGTCTTCATCATCATCAACAACAGCATCTGACAAATTAGCTAACATTTGAGAAGGCATCATTTTTGGAACATGGCAGTTGAAACACAAGAGTGATTATACACGTTTTGTTTTGGCAGATGTTAAAACATATGAACTAATAGAACTAA
Organism: Electrona antarctica; assembly: GCF_951216825.1. Classification (NCBI taxonomy): domain Eukaryota; kingdom Metazoa; phylum Chordata; class Actinopteri; order Myctophiformes; family Myctophidae; genus Electrona; species Electrona antarctica. Next base: position 14,069,911 of record NC_136804.1, read on the forward strand.
TAGATGAACGATCCTGTCATGGATAGCAATGTAGTTTCAGTAACTGGATTATGGTCATGGTGCAGACAATGACGCGTAATCTGGCTTTGATCATAAAGGTGACTATAGATCTCATCAACTCTATACTTTTTGAATATTGTATGTATTAGAGATGGTCTGATCTGCAGCAGAAAGGCAAGCTGTTTCCTAGTCCAGTGTTGCTGTTTTTGTTGTTGTAACAGCTGGCCTGGTAGCTCCGCACATTAACCGGTGTTAATATGATGTTCTGTATCACTAACAGTAGCACTTACTGAGATCAAACAGTTGGTACTACAGTGTCCGAGTCAGGTTGAATACAGAGGTCATTGAGGTCGGGACAATCTGCCGACACCCCATACCCAGCAGTGTGTGTCCGTCCTAAGAAACTTGGCTCCCCTTCCCTTGTCAGCGGGTGTTTCACGTATGCACGCACGCACGCACGCACGCACGCACGCACGCACGCACGCACGCACGCACACAGGTACCAGGAAGGCTGTTATTCATCAAAACCATCATTATTCCTCCATGCTCACTGGCTCATTTACATAACGAGGAAAACAAATTAGCCCTTTCTGCTTTCCCTAACGAGTGGAGTCATTTAGCCCTCTAATGATAATGTGTTAACAGAGTCAAATAGTGTCAGGTAATCCTATTGGACCGTACAAACTCTCATCTCGCGTCTGCTTGGCTTGTAATTGGTTGAACTCACTTCTATATGTAGATGCCGATGATCGAATTCACTCAATTATGCTGCGTGTGCTGTTTAGATTATAGATGTGCTTTTATACTATCTCTGACACATGTACGCACACTCACCTCCTATTTAGTCATCTCCTCTCCTAGTCTCCTGCGTGGCTCCCATTCAGGTTTTTGCTTGCAGTCAGTGTCATAGATAGAGAGATCTCTAGATACCTCCAGTGGTGTGAAGTAACTAAGTACATTTACTCAAGTATTGCACTTAAGTACAATTTTGAGATATTGTACTTTTACTCAACTGCAATTATTTGAAAACTTGTGTGTGTGTGCGTGTGTGTGAGTATTTTGAAGGCGCTCTGTGGATTTGCTGGCTTCTTGTTAATTGCACTGGAAGTTTTTTTTTGTTGGTCTAAATCAATAGGGGATTAAACTTGAAGAAGTTTACGAGGGGATTAGATGAGAAAGTGCATTTTGTCTGTGTGTGTGTGTGCCTCTGTGCATGCGCATGCATGTGCGCACGAGTGTGTGTGTGTGTGTGTGTGTGTGTGTGTGTGTGTGTGTGTGTGTGTGTGTGTGTGTGTGTGTGTGTGTGTGTGCGCGAGGTGGAAGTAGAGTGGAAACGGGATTGGAATAGTAATGGGGATGAGGTCGTATAACCACGGCTCAAGTCGGGCTCTTTCTCACAGAATGTTCTCCGGTCAACAATAGCAGATTTGTGTTCCTGGGGTATAGTATTGTGGTTGGAATGTACGGCTCAGTCACAAGGTCCTCGAGTCCTGCGAGGGGTCCCGAGGGAATCCCCCCCAAACACCCCCATCCCTGCAGCTCTCATAGCAGAGACTAATAGACTCAATAGCAAAGACATTAGCCGCCTAAACCCTATATAGCTGACCAGAGCACCTCAGGGCTCTATACTTTAGTGGTTCTCTTTTTTTTCGGTTTATGTGTATGTGTATGTGGCTACGGACCTCCATCAGAAAATACTTTTTGCCAGGGAGTCAGGGACCCTCCCCTCCTCCATTGAGGATTTTAAATTTTGTGTCCAAAACTATTACCCCAAAATGTTAAAAAATATATATCTTAAAAAAATACGAAAAGATTTAGATATTCTTTTTACATATCTTGTATGGGCTGGCCCTGGCACAAAATATTGTGAGATGCGAATCCGCAGCCAAATATACAGTAGGCTATATCAATGTGGGGACCCTTGACATGACAATACCAGACCTGATCTGGTATTGGGGGGGGGGGGGGGGGGGGGGGGTGGCGGTCTGCCGTTACAAAAGACGAGCCCTGCCCTCTTTCCGTTTGCGTTTCCCCCGCGGACCGGTTCCACTTCCACATATATAGAGCAGCCATTGTTTTACATGCATGCGACCGCTGCCTGCCTGCGTTGCCCCAGAGACCAGGTGTCTGTTCAGTCGCAGCTCCGCCGGAGAAATATGATAAATGCACTTTGTACGTCCCCTCTGTCAGGCAGGCAGGCAGGCAGGGAGGGGACATTCTTTCTTTCTCCCCATGGGTGATGCCAACAGGTGGGAAAGAGTAACCAACGGTCAGGTTACCTACCGGGTACTGAGAGGAGGTGTGTGTGTGTGTGTGTGTGTGTGTGTGTGTGTGTGTGTGTGTGTGTGTGTGTGTGTGTGTGTGTGTGTGTGTGTGTGTGTGTGTGTGTGTGTGTGTGTGTGTGTGTGTGTGTGTGTGTGTGTGTGTGTGTGTGTGTGTGTGTGTGTGTGTGTGCGCGCGCGCACATGCGTGCCTGTTCTACTAGTGGTGTCTAACCTCCCCTCCCCACACACACGCACAAAAATATTGTATAATTTCAGAAATAGACATTGTGAAGACCATTTTCCTGGACCTCACAAGAAAACATGGTTGTTCTACAGCTGTGGCTCAGGAGGTAGAGCAGGTCGTCCAATGATCCGTGGGTCGGCCGTTCGAATCCCGGCTCCTCCTGTCCACATGTCGAAGTGTCCTTGGGCAAGACACTGAACTCCACATTGCCTCCAATGAGTTGGTCGGTGCCTCGCATGGTAGCTTGCCACCATTGGTATGTGAATGTGGGAAGTGAGGACACTGGCGTCGACTGTTCGCCGCTTCACCTCCCAATGTATGAATAATTGGACCATTGTGTAAAATGTAAAGCGCTATAAACATGCAATCCATTATTAACACTGAGCGTCCTCTGCACTGTGTTGTCGTCCAGGTGCACCAGGAAGGAGAAGTGTGAGCGCTCGACGGAGCCTCGGCGCTTCGCCTCGGACATCAAGCAGTGCGTCCGCCTCAGCGTCCACCCCAACAACATCTCCGTGTCCCAGTTCAGCGTCACGGTGAGTTCCGCTGCTCCTTAACCCTCCTAGAACACTAAACACGGGTGATTTTCACCCGGACAATTATATTTTTGTAATTTTCTTAATGTTGCTGATGTCTGAGGTGGGTGGCTCTTTCAGTACCGTCATGATGCTCAGTGACATCATAGAAGGTAGGTTTGTTTCCCGGCCCTCATCCCTGTTTTTTGCAGGTGTTCGGGTGAATTTCATCCGTGTTTAGTGATAGTGTGATCCCATACACCCACTTTTTTTCCACTGGACCATTCTCACATGTCCCAAGGATGGGTGGAGTTCCCAGCTCCATTTCTTTTTTTTAAGGAATAGTTTTAACACAATATGCACGTTTTTCACCAGTTTTTCCCCCCTATGATAGGGCCCCCCATGATATCTATTTTTAGTTTTTTTGTGAAAAGTCATGATGAAATATTAAAGAAGAGTACCTCAAGTTGCCATGTAATGTTGCCAATATATTTTCATGAGAAATATGTGTTATGTAATATTTTACATTGGGTAAAATATACCCGTATTTATTTACCATTTAGTGATGGTGTAACAAACATTATGTTTAGTGTTCTAGCGTTCAGGTTCAGTAAACAGGGGGTCCGGGACCCTGAGCAGGTTCTCTGAGTCACTGCAGGGGGGCGCCAAATCTTTGTGTGATCAGTTATATATATACTGTATATATTTTACATTACCACTTCAACCCTAGCATCCCTATTCTGAGGATAACAAAAATAGCTGATCTACAAGCTCACAATGCCGTAGATCGGCTATTATTGCGAAAACAGGTTTGGAGTAGAGGGTAAAAAGAGCAGAAGAAGTATAAAGTGAAGTTTACAAATGATTGACGGTTTAAGTGGTGGCCGAACGGTTTGCGGAGCGGTCTTGATACCGGAAGGTCGCCAGTTCGTATCCCCGGACCGGCACGTTAAAATTACCACCACTGAAGTGCCCTTGAGCAAGGCATTGAACCACTACCATGAAATGTTCTATGAGCAGGGCCTGGCTGTAAACAAGTATCTGATGCTTAGTCCAGTTACCCTGGGTAAATATAGTAACTTTGCTTTGCTTTGCTTTGGTTAAATGTCTGAACATATTACACATTAACATGAATCCAACATGTCTGAGGATATATCGCTGTTGAACAATTCTATGAAGCTATCTATTCAAGACCCCTGCAGTAGACCAATACATCTGGTCTAATACCACTGGTTCCCAGAGTGGGGACCAGCCAGGGACCCCCAGGGGTCCTTGAGGAGGTTCCGGAGGGTCCCCGGCAAAAAAGAAACGAAGCTGCACTGCATGTATAACTTTCCTCTTCTGCCCCCCCCACCCCCCTGACAAAATATAACCACTTCTTGTATAAGTTATTACCATACAGATTGGACAAGATGTATTCATAAAAATGCAGATCAACTATTTTCGACAAAGGTACTTAAGTGTAGAGGAGAAACAGGAGGGGTTCTAGTATAGAGCCTAAGTATATAATGTACAGTGTGTGTAACAGATAACAGCTGGAGGTCAGTGTGTCACTGCCTCCTGATTGTTGGCAGACGTTCATTCACACCACTTAATTTCCATCCCCGCATTTATTTTTCTAGCCGTTTCCAAACTCGGCTGCCAAATGTGCCACATTTGGAAGTCATCGTGTTGCTTGTTAGGACTGTATTGATTGGTATGAAATGAATTCCACGCTGCCCAGGGGGGGGGGGGGGGGGGGGTTGCAGAGAAATCACACAATTTGCATTATGTTATGTGTCTGTTTAGTTATTATATTTGGAGCATTGCCCGCACACACATCCAAGCTTGTCCTACACGCAGTGTGATGACTCAGAGTAAAGGATGCAGATTCTTCATTTGCATATATACACACACACACACACACACACACACACACACACACACACACACACACACACACACACACACACCGTGTAGGATGTGACATGCGTTCAACCAATCTCGAGAAATGCCATCATCCTGCGGCAGAGGATCACACTAAACACACACACATGCATGTGCGCGCGCGTGTTGTCTATACGTGTGAGGGCCAAATGTCTCCACACAACGCATTCTCACTCCTAAGACAGCAAACGTTTGACTGGAAGGGGGGCTGAAACGGCGCATGTTGACTAGGGGGATCATAGATATATATAAACACTAGATGGCTCAAGGCGGAGTTTCTGACGTCGTTCACCCGGCAGCCATCTTACTTCGGGGCTACAGTACAGTATGTTCAATGGCAGCTCAAACAGAAACAGTCATAACTCGCTCAAATCTTGACGGATTTACAAACGGGTTGGTTTATTACAAACGTTGTCAACGTGGCTATGATTCAGGACGCTTATCTGCTTAATTTATGTTTTTTATATGAACGTCGTATAAAATCATATACGTATGCGCACGTCTCTGACGTTTATAACAAACCAAACCGTTTGAAAATCGGTTGAAAATTGAGCAAGTTATGGTCATTTAAGAGTACATGCCCCATAGACACAATGTTATGTGTCCCGAGGTAAGATGGCCGCCACGTAACGACGTCGCTCTCCATTGGCCAACAGCGCGGGTGAGCTATCTAGAGTTTATATATATCTATGAGGGGGATGAGTTACGGTCGGTTATGGCCCTATCGGGTCATGAACTGGAACTGGACATGAAGAGGACTTCACAACGCTCGGCGCGGGGACTCCACTTTAGACGGCCCACCACCTCCGTCGTTTATATACTAGAGCGGTGCCCGTTGGAGCTTCTACTGCGGTGCCCGTTGGGCACTGGCCTACTTGGAACGATACAAGTTGGAAATGCATGCCCCACCCCCACCCATATATTATGTCTGTGTCCCTTTTATGCCCAAATATGGAGTCAGGCCAGCTCCATATATGGACACTGGACAGGGGCCCTGTCCAGAGCCCTTTTTATAGCGGTTCACCGTGGGTCCGACCGACTCGACACCGGGCACTGCACCCCCTGTGGTGGGGTGAACGGTTCTCGAGTTACGTGGATTACAGATGTACACACATACGTACACACGCAGAGACTTGGTGCATTTATAGTTAGATAACTTATTTCAGTGGTCTTTTAAAGGCCTTATTTGAGACCTTTTACGTCTTGAGTTTGAGACCCCACTTCCGCATTCCTGGAGTGCAGAAGTAAGCCCGGGACTTTTAATGTTTGGCCACATTTTTGTCCCAAAAAGTCACGAAAGGGCATTTGGGGAAAGAGTGTTTCCCCACAAGCATAGTTTGTGAAATAGACATTGCGAGGACCATTTGCTTGGTCCCCATATAATAGAAATGGTTGTTAGTTAGTACAATTAGGATAATGATTCAGGTTGGGGTTAGGATTATAATATAAAGTGTTGGGGATTAGGGGGTTTAGAGTTTTCCCTATTTTATTTGTAGTTGTGTGGTGATTTCACAATCCAGTAAAATAGATGATCTTCAACCTCACAACGCATCGCAGCACGATACGTTGTGAGCTTATTTATCTGCTATTTTTAGGCTATTTTCAGCTACTTTCAATGTTGTCCTAAATGAAATCCTCACAAGAATAGTAATACATGCCGGTGCGTGCGTGTGTGCGGTCCTATGCTGCCAGTTGGAGAGTACCTTGCTCTCTCATTCCAAACTGAATATCCCCTGTGGGGGCTCATAGCTTTCCAACTTTTCTAATCATTTCAACAAAGTTGATGTAAAAATGAATGTCTGATGCTTTGATAAACGACAGTATTTGTCACATTGCTAGTCAGCCTGCAGCGTTGAAAGCGCAGACTACATTTTGTATTTTTTTTTTTTGACGTTAAGACAACCTTGGAGCCCTCAGTGGTGCTGCATGTCAATTCAATTTCCACAGCAAACAGAGCAGTGGTTCTCTCTTGAGGGGTCCCCAGATGACAGTGAAGTGACAATTTAAGGACTTTTTACCCATTTAGACCTGAGATCAGATTCTAAAAATGTCTTCTACATCCTGACAGTTTTCTGAAAAAGCTATGTTTCTATGTCAGTCATTCTTCGATTTTAAAAAAATAGCAGACCTACAAGCTCGTAGTGAGCTTGTAGATCTGCTATTTTTCAATAGCTAAAGCATAACATAATGCTAACACCAAAAGGGGTTCCCTCCCAAAATGGGTTAAGACAATTTACAATTTAGGCATTTAGCAGACACTCTTAATCCAGAGTTACAGTATTTACAGTAAGCAAGAACAAAAATCATGGTAATACATCATGTACATAAAAAGGTCATCATGAATCATACGTAAGCTAAGAACCTAACAGTGGAATATCGATATAATGAAACTATGTACATAGTGCTATATCTACATGAAATGCTATCTAAGTTACTTAAGTCGAGCCTTTGCATACGCCTGAGACTTTTTTAATACCTTAATTAAATAAATACAAATAAGACCATAGGCCTATACTATAAATACAGGACAAACATTGACCAAATTGTCAAATGATATATGAAAGACGCAGAAATTGTGAAAATCTGCTATTGTCACAATAATATTTATCTGCGGAACCCCAGTTCAAATATGATTATTTTGGGGGTTTCGGTACTGAAAAGGTTGAGAGTCACTGAAATAGAATGTTTAGAAATGATTCTGAATGTCATAAATAAACAGTCTGGTTTTCTGAGGTCAAGCCTGGATGACTGCGTGTCACAGCCAAGCATGTTTGGTTTACCCAGAGATACACTTCCTCTAATGATATTCATGGAGTCTCTCTCTCTGTGTGTGTGTGTGTGTGTGTGTGTGTGTGTGTGTGTGTGTGTGTGTGTGTGTGTGTGTGTGTGTGTGTGTGTGTGTGTGTGTGTGTGTGTGTGTGTGTGTGTGTGTGTGTGTGTGTGTGTGTGTGTGTGCGTGTGTGTGCGTGTGCGTGCATTTGTCCTCCGTGTGTCTGTGCGTGTGTGCCCTCCGTGTGTGTGTGTGTGTGTGTGTGTGTGTGTGTGTGTGTGTGTGTGTGTTGCCTTTGGAGAGTGTTTAACCTTTTCCCTGTAAGCGGGCATCACCCAGATGTGGTACAGCGGGCACACATCCCATCCATGCCCTCCGGCAGACCCTTGACCCTTTGTGTTATTCAATATTTGTTTGAAAGGATGAGTCTGAGGTCTTCCCCTAGAGTCCTAGACTCACATTTAGCCTTTGAAACCAGCCTATTTTTCTTTTAGAAAAAACAATCATTAATTTTGATCTTTTGGCTTCATGTCCCCTGGTGTTTGTTTGGTAAGCTTGATTTATAGAGATATCTGGTTCAATTTAATTTACTATTCCTGTGTTCCTATCTATTTTTAACATACATAACCAGCTCATTAATTATAAGTTCAAACTGTAGTTAAAAAATAATATCACACATACAGTAATTCATTATATTATGTCAAACTGTATGTAAAATGGGTAAAACGGATTTCAGTTTAATTATGAAATAGATGTTTTTTCACACAAAAGGTTGTTTGTTAAGTTTAGTTTAGTTTTGACTACTTTCGGCCTAACATAACAGCCTGCTTGGTGGTCACTGGTCACAGTCATAGAGAACTGAAGTCTGACATCACTGCCGCTAGAGGGCGCTATATCGCCCTGGGTCACAGCATTATTTCTCCTTTTGGAATCCAATAGAATCGTGGCATATAAGTGACATAAGACCTGTGTTCCAGAAAAAGACAAACCAACCCGGCGATTTTACTCATATTGTTCATGAAGCATCAACTGACAGTGGAAAAGTACTAATTATATTATTATAGAGTAAGACTAAGAACATATATTTTCTCTCTCCAAACACAGACGTTATCAAATGTAACTCAATATCATAAGTGCCAGAGTCTCACACCTGACAAATTCGTGGTGGTTTGTTTATTTTTTGGAACAGTGTTCTTACAGTAGCCGATACCAGTAAGACGCCCTGAGGGCGAGAAGCGACCTTGCCCTAAAAACCTCCCCCTTTAGGGCAGGTCGCGTGCACACATCCGCCTGGGTGACGGCAGGCTGCTGGGCGAGGGCTGGTGATTTGGCATGGAGGGTCAGATCAACATATGGAATTAATTCTGTACTGGCCATATATGGAGCGTGTTTTGAGTGTACAGAGTTTGATGAGTTTAGATCAACATACGGAATGTCAGAACAGCTCAGCTCCATATATGGAGATCTAAGGGTGGCAGTGTCAGTGTCTTGAGTGTACAGGGTTTGATGAGGTCTGGCCATATATGGAGCATGTGTTGAGTGTACAGGGTTTGATGAGTTTAGATCAACATACGGAATGTCATAACAGGTCAGCTCCATATATGGAGACCTATGGCAGTGGGGGCAGTGTCTTGAGTGTATTTTCACAGCTTGTTAAACTTTTTCTTAATTTATTTATGGAAATGACTTATATATTTTTTTAAAGTATGAAAAATGTTTAAAAATGTTGCGCATCGTTTTTATTTGATCTATACAACTGGCTTTGTTTGTGCGCAAAAAATGAGCATGGTTGCTACGGTCACCCAGTTCACCCGGGTGTGATTTAATTACGTCAGAGCTGATTTCATTACGTCAGAGCTGATCAGGCTATATAATACCTTACACCACTCAGTTCACACGGGTGTGATTTTTTTTTTAAATATAGGAAACGGAAAAGCGGTCTGCGACCCAAAGATGGGCCCGAACCCACTGTTTGTGTCAATGTTTTCAACACTTGAGTGTATAGTTAATATTCAGACCTTTAAAATACATTTCAACACTTACACCGGTGTCTTTTGATCGGTTTATTAAGAATTATTGAATACAACATAAACATAGGCCTAACACAACATTTAGGTGACACACCCATAAATGTCTATACAGCTTTTGACCCCATACATTTCACTGCTTTTAGAATATTTGCATGAACGAACGAATTGACTTTTGAGCAGCAATGCACACTCGTAAAGACGACCAGGGCAGGTCAGGTTGTGGCCTCCTGGTGGCGCTATAATAGGCCATTTCTGGGTGCCATTTCTTCTTACGCATTGGATGGCAAATGGATGATTTTGAGGCATTTTGTTCCAAAAATGTGTTTTGAAAAAATCCACCTGTTGGTGGTGCTGTAACAGGCCAATGTGAAAAGGGTGGGATATATTCCTCAGCCTAGTAGGAAAGTCTGTGAAAGATTTCACGTAAATTGCACGCTGCGTTCATGCTTCTTGTTCAAAACGGGCCAATCCTGCAAACTTTGAAAGCCAATATAGCCAATTAGGATGGAATATGAAATATCGGACAGATCCGTCTTGAACACATGACTATAGAGATACTGTGTAACGATTTGCGGCATTTTTGGACAGAACCTGGAGGACTAATATAAAAAAAAGTTTTTTACAAAAGTTCGCCTCCTGGTTGCGCTATAACAGGCAAAGTTTGGGGCAGAGGTTCATCGTTGGCATCGAGGGAGTGTGTGTGCAAAATTTGGCATCGACCGGACGGACGGACGCACACACACACAAAGCAAAGCAAAAAAGCAAAGTTCTTTGTTTACCCAGGGTGAATGGACTAAGCTCGAGATGCTTGTTTACAGCCAGACACACACACACACACGGACAGAGTGCAAAACATACTCTCTCCCCGAGTCCCCAGGCCTTCGGCCTGGTGGAGACAATTATTAGTTAGTAGTCAGGTCTAGTCAGGTATAGGTCTAGGTCTAGACAATACACCTGCAAATAAAATATAATAGAAAGAATGAACATTGTTACTTTCTTATAACACATTCGGTCAACATGAATGAAGTTACCAGACAGAGCACATAATTATATCACATTTACCATTTCCCTTCTGGTCTCTTTTGCAGTACAGAGGCCGTTTATCTTATGCAAATGTTCCCCACGATGTGACGAGAGGGAGCGTGTGAGTCACATCATCAAGCATCTGGTTGGAACAGCGGAGCGCCGCGCGGCAGCCACGGTTTCACACCACTTTATGCTGTAATTTACATTCTCTAACGGGGACCAGAGCAACGCCTCCAATGCGTGCAACCCATTCATCATATCAGTGCATATCAGTCTAGCCGACTTATCTGGCCCTGTTCTGTGATTGAGGGGATGAGATGAGATGGCGGCTTCGCCACATTTGAATAATATTCGACACAATTGTGTTTCTTTTTTTTTTCTTCTTTTTTTCCCCTTTTTTCATTTCACCATGGCAACGCCAAAAAAAACACAGCGACCCCATCATCATCACATATCCTCTAGCATTAGGTACGCTGCATTATATGAACCGGGAGGAGGTCGTGCACGCGTGTGTCTTTGTGTGTGTGCGTCAGTGCGCTCGCTCTTATCTTCATATTCGTGCGGCCCTGCCGCAGTGACTGGCTTCCAACGTAATTGAAGAACCTCTAGGCTGGCTGCGGCGTTCGTTCCGTTCCTTAAAGGGAAAAAAGATAAATAAAGGGAGGATGAGAGCGTTAAGGCCGTGAGAGAGGGGGGGGTGCAGGGTTAAGAGAGTGTGAGAGTGAGGAGAGACTTCGCCACGTATTGTCCATCTTTAATGGGAGGCTCTGTGTGTGTGATGTCGGGAGTCGTGGCTTTCCTTCTTTTCATTAAACAGCCAATATAAAAACAGCTCAGGTCAGCCGTTCTTCCCCTCCTCTCGTCTCCTCTCCTCTCCTCTCTGAAGAAGCGTGCAGTGCGTCACACGTGCACCATTGGAATGAATGGATGCCGACACCCAGACCAGATCCCCGCCGCTGCAGATGTGCGCTTTTTTCCCTTTTCTCCCGTCAATACAACCCCGAGCCCCTCCCGTCCCCGTCCCCTCCTCTAGCACGGTGTTTTATTTTCTCCCTGTTCAAGGAGAAGCTCTCCCCCCCCCCCCCCCCCTTCTAAAGTCACACGACGGCAGAGAGTGAGGGAGCGTGCAGCTTACACAGCACATTTTCAGACCAGGAGAGAGAGAAATCTGCATTCTTTTTTCTTCTTCTTTTTATCCCCCTCTCCCTGCTCACCACCGGCAGTGGTTGAAAGTAACTGAGTATGTTTGCAAGAGTATTGTCAGTTTCCAATAGCATACGTTTAAGTTCTGCCCCACTACACCTCAGATCCAAATATTGTACTTTTACTCCATTACAATATTTGAAAACTTTAGTTACTAGTTACTTGAGATTTGGAGTATTATTGCAAAACATACAGTAACCACTTCAGCCCTATATACATTTCGGCCATTTGAAAATAGCTGATCTAGAAACTCCAAGCTCAAGTGTCAAATCCATGTTTCAGGGGAGGGGCATTTGCCCATTTAAGGCATTGGTAAAGGCCAGAATCAGAGTGAACTGTATCTACTCATGAATGATGTTAAGTTAAAAAACCTTAACAGGGGCGCTAGCTCCTCCTATGTCCAGCTTTGTGTGTTAGTGTGAATCATAGCGATGATTTGATTGGCTGATCACCAGATAGAGATGATTAGTATTATAGTACATATTGAGGAAGACGGAGAAGTGAAGGCGCAAATTGCCATTGCCCGGAATGTGATGATGTAGGAAGATGTATGATGACAAGAGTGCCCCTCATTCACAAGCAGTGGCGCTTCAATGAGGCTCTGTGTTCTGTTGTGGAGGAACAGTTGGTTTCACTTTTTAACTACGTGTTACTAGGTTTTAACTGATTTTTTATTTCTTTTGGTATGGTGTCATGTTCAAAAGGGCCATGATTTCTTATAAAATAAACGTGATCTCTCTCTCTCTCTCTCTCTCTCTCTCTCTCTCTCTCTCTCTCTCTCTCTCTCTCTCTCTAGCTGGTGCTGGAGGCTCACAACGTCCCAGAGCTCTCGGCCGGTGTGAACTGTACATTTGAGAACCTGGCGGAGATGGACGGCCTGGTGGACGGCAACCGCATCAAGTGCTTTTCTCCTGCTGAGAAGGAGGTCCCGCGCATCATCGTGGACAAAGGTAAAGGCAGCATGCAGGTGGAAAAAGTACTCAAATTTTTTACTTTAGTGAAAGTAGTATCAATACTGTAATAAGTGTAATATAGAAATATTCCATTGCGAGTAAAAGTCCGGAATTCAACATTTACTTGAGTAAAAGTACAAGCATCAAAATGTACTTAAAGCACCAAAACGTAGAAAGTACTCAAGTTTTCAAATGTAAGTAACTAGTAGTAACTAATGTTTTCAAATAAATGTAGTGGAGTAAAAGTATACATTATTTGCCTCCGAGATGTAGTGGAGTAGAAGTAAAGGTATTGGACAATGGAAATACTCAAGTAAAGTACAAATGCCTCAAAACTTACTTAAGTAAATGTAGTTACCGGTAGTTACTTTCCACCACTAGGTAAAGAGGCATGTATCATGGTTACACACCCGATCCTGCTGTTTGAAGTATACAATCAAAGTACAGTATTTTTTTCTGTGACCCGATCATTCATTCATTCATTCATTCATTATTTTCTGGGAGATCATTGAGGGATTACACATAAGTAGCCTTGCCGAGCCATGAGGCAGGAGCCTATCTCCTGTTTCTGTAGCGTGAGGCAGCTTGATGTACAAGTACACCCCCTGGACATGACGCTAGTATGTCACAGGGACTTACCCCCAATCCAACCCTTGATGCTGAGTGTCAAGCAGGGAGGCACTGGGTCCCATTTTTAGAGTCTTTGGTATGACCCGGCCGGGGATTGAACCCCAACCTCCCAGTCTCAGGGCGGACACTCTAACCACAAGGCCACTGAGCTGGTGTCTACATACAGTAGAAATAAAAACAAAGAAAGACAATAATTATGTTGACAACGATCAGTAAAATCAGTTGTGCACAGTACAGGTAATGAACGGTTATTTAAGTACATTCCTAAAATGGCCAATAGATGCTATGGGTATTCAGTTTGAGATCTTGTTGCAAGTGGTTCCAAGAACCAGGTGCACCAATACTGGAAGCATTCTTTCCCTGCAGTTCAGATTTGGCACGAGGAACCTGAACCTGAGCGAAGCTTGTAGATCTGCTATTTTTTTTGGCTAATGTCCCATTCAGAAGAATAGGGCTCAAGTGATGTAAAAAACAAATGTTCATATCACACAAACATTTTGATGCCCGGATCGGGAAATATCAGTATCGGCAGATACTCAAAATCAAATGATCGGACTCGGATCGGGAGCAAAGATATGCGATTCGGACATCCCTATAGAGTTTTATATGGACATATAATGATTGATTGGGTCCTCATGGGTCCATAGGGGTAAATCCATTTCAGATATACACTTTTCCCGAAAAATAGTTTGGGAATCAATGTTCTATAGAAATGTCCCCATTAGCATGTCACCATTTCCACACCTTTCATGGGAAATAAGAAGGTGGAGTATTTGTGACAATATTCATTTGGTCGGATGAGAGAGAGAGAGAGAGAGAGAGAGAGAGAGAGAGAGATTTTGATCCTCTCATTCATCTCTTCTCTGCGCTTGGTTAAGCCCAGTCTAATTGACCCCCCCCCCCCCCCCAATCTGTACTGCCCTGCATGCTTCTGATGGCTTCTCATGTCGGCATAATGAAGACACCATCCTGGAAATAAAAACACCTCACTCAATAGGGGAGAATATGGAGATGTATCTAATAACGTCTCTGTCTGACTCTGTGTGGAAAGCTCATAATGTCCAAAATGCACGATTCTAATTCAGTAGCATCAAAAGTAGCAGATCTACAAGCTCAAAAGTGCGTCACTTCGTGCCACGTTTCGAGCTGGCGAATCTGCTACATCTGATGCTTTTGTGTGACACAGTAATTTACAAAAAAACTAAAAAAGGCGATAGTGACGATACTGTATACACCTTGTGTTTGCTTGCCAGCTTCTGTGTTTAGTGACTCACAGATTGTTTTGTTGACGGTTGTTTTATCATCTCACTGTGGAAATAGGGGCATAATCGCTGCCGCTGCGTGGAAAAACCTTGGAAAAAAATGTTTTAATGGATCCATTGTACTCATTCTTTAGAGTCACAAGCTCTTGTTCATTTCTTTCATTGGTATTTATATAATATATAAAAAGGCCACAGACAGACCCTTGTTGTGAATAAATGTATGGTAGAGTATGTTAATACAATATAACTTACAAATACAATTGGGGTAGGGTTGTATTTGGTCTCCCCGCTCTTTTATTGAGACATTTAGATTGTGTCAAAAAGTCTCTGCTATTTTTTTGCTACGTTTGTGTGACACCGTAGTGTATGACACAGTTGGGGCATTAATACAATATAACTTACAAATACAATTGGGGTAGGGTTGTATTTGGTCTCCCCGCTCTTCTATTGAGACATTTAGATTGTGTCAAAAAGTCTCTGCTATTTTGTTGCTACGTTTGTGTGACACCGCAGTTGGGCATTAATTCATGGAAGCAAAAACTTGAACTATGGACGTCCAGTACAAGCTTTCCTCCCTGACAGCAGCGATAATGTAAAGTGAGTGATTAGATGAGGGTGTGGCTGCAGACTGCACGCAGGCGGCCGCTGGCGCACCGCGCAGGCAGCGCGGCATGAATAATGATAACTTTATAGACTGTAATAGAGAGGTGGAGGGACGCAGGCCACCATGAAATTACAGTACAGAGAAGACCTGCCGGGCACATGCACGCACACACACACACACACACACACAGGGCCCGCGTGGCTGTGAGTGTCGCATGATGTGAATTGCATCACCACAAGCTCATTTACGCACGGATAATGGGTATCCACAGGCCTTCTAGATAATTGTGACCATGCGTACTGTGTGTACACTAACACTACTGTAACTGTCCATGCACTAGAGCAGGGGTGGGCAACTTTGATGATGGAGAGGGCCACAATATTTCCACACTCACTCCAGAGGGCCACATTGCATATTCCTGTCGTAGCAAAAATAGCCGATCTACAAGCTCTCGCGCTCGTCTCACGAATGCGTCGCTAAGCGACGCGTTTTGAGCTGTAGACATTATTTTTCGCTATTTTTCTATTGGAATCCTGAAAAGTAACATTTTTATTTAATTTCAAATGCCTTTAATTACAGATAATACAGTTACTACAGCTAATTACAGTATTCCGATATTAACCTGAGGGCCACATTAAGTGAAGGTGCATGGGGGCCGCCAGATGCCCATGTATGCACTAGAGCGGTGGTCTTCAACAGGGCGTTAAGGTTACCATTTGAACCCTATAACATCTCTATTCTGGAGGATAACTTATTTATTGTAGGCACACCTACAATAAATTGTAACTTAAATTTGTTCCCCCAAATTTGATTATTTTGTTCAAATTGATTATTTCTCACTATTGATTAAAGGTGTAGTTAGTTCACCCAAAACTTGACATATTGTCTATCGATTACACACACCATGGAGCCTTGATTTCAGGCAGATGTTTTTCGTTTTTGTCGCATTCCTGAGCCAATCATTTGATGACCAGCGGAATGATGCTAATGTCTCCGCTATAGAGGGTCGCAGTCCCACCCCCTACCAGGGCCCAGGAAATGATTCCCCGTTCATTTTCCTCATAGACATTTCAAAAAGTATTTATTTAAAGACCTTTTTAGCCTCGTACAAAGCCAACTCGAGTTGTGACAAATCATGACAACAAACTAAATAATAATTCGAAAGAAGAAGAAAACGGCAGGTTACAACACTTTTTTTCTTGTTTTTCTTCTTTGTAATTATTTGTTTGGTCCAAAATATTGTGTTTATTGTCATGATTTGTCACAACTCCAGTTGGCTTTGTACGACGATTAGCTGAGGAATCCGACAAACACAAAACGTTCTCCATGAATTCCAGGCTTCATGGCGTGAGTAATTGATAGAAAAGAAGTCATTGTTTGGGTGAACAACTCCTTTAAATCGTTTAGTTTGATTAACCCAGACACCAAACTGTACTGTACAGAAATGCATCACGTCCAGCGACCCATGAAATATACAGTATGCCTTTAAACCTATCAGGCCTTTAAACCTAACCCCGAAATACCTGATCCCAGCCTGAATCTGTTTTTGCTCCACAAATCATTCTTAGCCATGAATTAATGATCCCGCAAGGTCAACTTTGACAGTTTAATACCATGCGTGTGGGGACCTAAAATCTCCCACGCGCATAGTAACACACATGTCGCACGCACACATGTCACACGCATACACGCGTACACACACACACACACACACACACACACACACACACACACACACACACACACACACACACACACACACACACACACACACACACACACACACACACACACACACACACACACACACACACACACACACAGTCACACAGTCACACACACAGTCACACACACGTACACACAGGGACACACACTCATTAGTCGAGGAAAGAAGACAAGAGGTATAAGGCAGCTTCAAGGTAACATTCAGGTAATTAGGACACAGAGCCATTGTCAGCAGAGCTTTACAATGATTGATGAACGAGAGAGAGAGAGAGAGAGAGAGAGAGAGAGAGAGAGATGGAGCTGTAACTAGAGGAAGGAGTGGTTAGATATGTGAATGTTCTGTTGAATTAAACATGAATTCCTTCATTAGAGCAGACAAAGGGACACACCGTGTACAGTATAGACACTCAGATGCACTTAAGGATGCACACGTGCATGCACACACACGTACCACGCACACACACACGCACGCACGCACGCACGCACGCACGCACGCACGCACGCACGCACACACTCATTCACTGTGCATACACACACCATGCATACACAGACATGGTATTTTCAATCCCCTTGTTCAGTTGGCAGACAGTCTTTTAAGACTTTTAACTCATGGGGATTGATCAGGGTGTGTGTGTGTGTGTGTGTGTGTGTGTGTGTGTGTGTGTGTGTGTGTGTGCGTGTGCGTGTGCGTGTGCGTGCGCGTGTGCACACATTGCCTTTCAGAAGAGACTGCACATCTGTTCGTTAGAAGCTTTCTTTTCCTGTGCGACAGGTTAAGAACCTGTAGCTTGTTGCCATGCACGGATAGAACTTCTTAATGCTGCAACTTATTTTAATAAAGTTATTTTAAACCATTCTGCTATTGTTAATACATTTTAACTACATGTGCAGAGGGTGGAGGTGGTCTCCCTGCTCATCCATTGAGACATTTAAAACATGGGGTGGTGTTGACAATGTCAATAAAGTTATTTGAAGCAGACAACACCAGGTCCTTTCCCCCTCAGCAGGCGCCTGGCCAGGGGGAGGCATTATAGAGACCAGGATTACTGCATGTTTTTTGTGAGGGTACTAGTACTACCTACCTATAGGGGACACGGGGAGATCATGCAAACTCCACACAGAAAGGCCCTTTTGCCAATCCCACTTTTTCCCAGTTTTTATGTTGCTTGATTCAGTATTTACATATATTATAATTTATCAGACACATCCCCTTCCTATACAAACCCATTGTAACTGCAAGCTCCATTTTAACCACCCTGGTTCTTGTAACTGATATTGTCATCTAATTCAGTTTGTCTTTTTTTATGGTAATATGAGAAAACATGGCCCCCTCGCGTATTTGGAGGGTAGTATGAGTCACCAAGGGTGGGGTTTTTCCATGAATCTATCATGGTTACAATGGAGTTTCTGATAAAATATCAGATATCTAAATACTGAATCAAGCCAGTTTGAATGTGAAATATCCCGTTAAAGAATAGTCCCTTAAGAACAGCCATCATTACATTTTTTTTTAAACTCTGTTTATCTCAAGTTAATTCATGGACTTTGCCTTGCAGAGTAAAATCGTTTTTGTTTGTTCTTCTGTCTAACTGATGTAATGCCTACTCTGTCCACCAGGTGACCATCAGATAGTGCAGCTCTACCTCAAGTCCAAGGAGACGGGTCTGGCCTTCGCCAACACCAGCTTCGTCTTCTACAACTGCAGCGTCCACAAGTCGTACGTCTCCCATCCTTCCTTATTATTGGTATTTTTTGCCCCCGAAGGAAAAGTTCATCTACTAAATTATCTAAATATATAGAATGCATGTCTCTGCACGGATGAACACATCAAACTATGCACGTCACTGATCGTGTTGGTCGTTCAGATATAGCGGTTTTCCAGAAGCGCCTATCTGATTGATTGGTTTTATTTGGTGCCAGAGGGCTTTTTTCCTCCAATTGTGGTCCTCCATAAAAGACAAAAACAAACACTAATAGGGCTCCATCTTGCGCCACCCTTTATCCCTTATCCCTAAACTTATTTGCCATTTTCTACTATTTTAAAACATTTAAAAATAGTTCAACTAGCCAATCTACATCGACACGTTGTTAGCTTGTAGATCGGCTATTTGTACTATTTTTAAATGTTTTAAAATAGTAAAAAATGGCAAATAAGTTTAGGGATGAGGGGTAAGGGGTGGCTCATGATATAGGGCTAAACCCCATAACAAATAAACAATACATTAGACATATATATCAGAAACTAGACTCTAACAATGTGCAGTGAATGCAATTGTACATATTTTAACCTATAAATGTGCATGCAGTCAATGCATGTAACCTTAATAAAGTGATATGTACCTACACTATGTAGTATATATAATATATATATTATAATAAAGTTAAACAGTTAAAATAATGAGGATGTGTGTATTTAATGCTTTGGGTATACGTGTGTCGCCCACCAGGTGCTTGTCGTGCGTCAGCAGTCCGTACCAGTGTCACTGGTGTAAGTACAGACATGACTGCACCCACGACCCTAAAACCTGCTCCTTCCAGGAGGGACGAGTTAAGAAGCCAGAGGTGAGTTCTGTCCCTTACGGGTCCATATTCACTTGTTTATTTATAAAATATATATATATATTATGCCCCATGCAGAACCCTGGTCGAGGTCCCTGGACCCCACTTTGGGTCTACGGTCCTAGTTTATTTTTGAGGGGTGCTAGCCCTGCCTATGCATGTCCAGCTTTGAGGGTTTGTTCGCACACAAACATTGTGTTAACACAACCATTGAATGCCATTGACAATGAATGGCCAGCTTTGAGTGTTTGCGTAAACACAAACAGTGCGTAACACAAACACTAAAGTGAGAGGACGCAAATTGTGATTGGCTGGAATGAGATGATGTATTATGATAAGAGCGGCCCTCACTTCACACGGGTGTGATCCAGCATTTGGTGTGTGTGCTCAAACTTTGTCCTACACAAACAATAAATTCCCATTGACAATGAATGGACAATTTTACGTCATAGTGTCTGAGCAAATATAGACATTTTGTCTATTTTACGTCATGATGATGTACGATGATATAAGAGTGCCCCTCACTTCACACGGGTGTGATTTTTAAATTCCACACTGATTTTGGATCAGGACTCGGTATTGACCAATTATGCTATCAGAATCTGTATCGGGGAGGGAGATATCACACTCGTGTGAAGTGAAGGGTGCCCACTGTGGCTGCCACATGACATTACGGGGAGCATGCTGAAGCTTTTATCTTTGTCTGATGTGTCTTCACGTCGCTGCTGGCGTCCATTGAAAAAGAACGCTAGCCTATATCTTTGTATCGTATACCGCCAGTGTGAACGGTAGTCTTAAGACAGTGAATTAACTCAGCTGTCAGAGGTGGTACAGCTAACACAGCTGCTGCCTATATACAGCCTTGATCCTCCAGAGAGAGAGAGAGAGAGAGAGCTAGAGACAGAGACTAATCTTTCTACTGTGCTGGAAACACGCTTGGAGAAATGTTTGACCAGAGAGAAGACAAACATCCATCAGGGTTGGGGGGGATGGGGGGTTTCATGTACGGCACTGTTGTAGCTGTATGAGGCTCTTGTACCGTACATACTGCGTATTAAACGGGTTGAGAGGTACCTTTCAGAGCCGCAGCGCTTCCATCTGGCAACGTGCACTTCTTGGCGTGTACCGGCTCTTGACTGCACATCAAAGAGGGCGGTGGCAGGCGGCAAAATGAAGGCGTTTCATCTCCCCCTATCCCTATTCCCAGCGACAGCTTAGGCTGTGTGAATTATCAATCAGTATTGGCAAGCGGTCCTATTCCCCTCAAAGCAGAGCCCAGTGTAATTAGGCTTCTCTGCTGCAAAGGACAAGCTACTCTCTGGTTAGGGTGCATGTATGTCTCATATCTCCTCTCCTCTCCTCTCCTCTCCTCTCCTCTCCTCTCCTCTCCTCGTCCTCGTCTCTTTTTTGTGACGCACGCACGCACGCACGCACGCACGCACGCACGCACGCACGCACGCACGCACGCACGCACGCACGCACGCACGCACGCACGCACGCACGCACGCACGCACGCACGCACGCACGCACACACATACACACAGTGTTTTCCTTCTCCCCCACACACACTTGCCACCGTGCTTCGTAGAAACTGACGGATATATTGGTCTGGGGGGGCGGGAGGGGGCGATATGTCAGTCATTATTTGACTTTTTGGACGTCATAGAGCGCTGTTTCCCAAACAGGGGGTCAGGACCCTTTCGTGGGTCACGGACACATTTTTATGGGTCTGTTTATTTATTTTTTACTAATTTATTTTTTTAGTATTATTTTAAAACATAAAAAAAAAAACATTCCCAAAAAAGCAAAACATTAAATGAATTAAAAACAAAATTAAATAATTTATTTTCCCAGTAATTTCATGAAGAAATCAAAGAAACAAATAAAATAAATAGCAGTAATGAAAATATCTACCAGCTCACAACGCGTGAAGTGACGCATTGTTATTTTCACTAGTTTAAGTCCCTGGCAAACATCACATTTCTTTTGTGGGTCTTGAGCTGAAAATAGTCACATGTGTAGGCGGAGCCCCGGCATGCGTATTTGTGTGCTTAGTTTCCAATTAACTCACACCGATGTAAGTATTGACCCATGGGATAATAAGCTGAATCCCATACCTAGTGTGTGTGTGTGTGTGAGGACAAAGCGTAAATACGGTCACTTGGTTATGAGCACGTTGGTTAGCGACGCCTTAACGATTGTCTTTGAACTTGTTGTTTCCGGGAGAGGAAAAAAGGCAGGTGTTTCACAGGCTTAATGAGGTTGTAATTTGCTTTTAATTAACCCTTATGATCCGAGGTCGGTGGGATTATTGGCTGGCGGTTTTAGCGGCGTGCACCGCGTTGAATTAATGATTTAGGCACGCACTCCGAACATGCATAATATGAACACCAACGTTATCGTCACTGCCGGGTTGGAAATCTTGTATGTCCACAAACCGTTTCCCTTTTTTAACATTTAAAGGCTCACTATATGTCACTTAATGATTCAAATGTAATTTTGTCCAATCTGTATGGTAGAGTATGTTAACTGGTTTATGGCCAATGACGTAATGGACGTAATGAAATCAATAAATCCATCATGGCCAATGACGTAATGGACGTAATCGATTGATTCCCAATAATCGGGAGCTTATTGTCGCAAAATTTAGCATTTTTTAGCTAATTTGGCTAACGGCCGATGTAATCTTCCTAAAACCGGCCGAAAATCCGTGCGTGCACGGTCGATCGCGCACGCGCGTGATCGCGCATGCATCGCTGCGTAAAATGCGATGCTTTGGGCTTGATTAGAGCTTAATTTGACTTAGTTATGAAAAATACGATGATAGCTTAGCATTCCGGACATCTGAGAGTGTAACACAGTAACAAAGCTACTGCCGGATATTTTGCTCCAAACCGGAAGTGGTCATCGTTCACTCGCTCTCTTTGGTCAGAATCGGCAAAATGGTGACGTTACCGCCACCATCAGGACTGATTGTCCCAATACTATAGTCTTGCCCCGTCAAAATGAGATATAGTGTGTATATCGCGGATTTTTCTATTGGCATTAAAATGACAAATTAAACATTTGAAAAATGCTGGCTGAAGGCACATTAATTAGTTAATTAGGTATGGCAATAAGAGGGTTTAATATAACTTATACAATTGGGGTGGTTGTATTGTCTCTCCTTGCTTTTCTATTGAGACATTTAGATCGTGTCAAAAGTCATGTCTCACCTATAGACGCAGGATCTGACACACGTTTCACTGCATTCAATTCCCACTCTTTTCCCTGCCAAGGTACTGGGGGCCTGGGGCTCCTTGTGTGTGTGCTTTGCTTCCTTCAGGCAGTGTTGCCATATGTCTCCTTATTATAAGCAACTTTTGACTTGTTTTTTTCTGTAAAGTCACTTGCAAATAAATTATTGGTAGTTGCTGGTTGAGTTTTTTTGGGTGTACAGTATAGTTGCTTATTTGGGCTTGCTTCCTAATGTTGTTTGAACCAGTGGTTCCCACAGTCAAGGAACTCCAGATTAATATGTAATTGTCCACAGACAAAATATTTTGTGCCTTTTTTTTATTAAAATGTTTAAAGAATATTCAAAATATTTTGATTTGTATGTGTTTTTAAATAACAGATGTATACAACCTCACAATGTGTCACTGTGAGCTTGTATAGATCAGCTGTTTTCATCTTGTGCTTGTTTTCATAGACCTGGGGCCCGTTTCACGAAACTTGGATTAACTAATCCAGGATTTAAGCCAAAACCAGGCTTGTTAAATCCTGGTCTGTACAGCCTGGTTTATTCCATTCCACTAAAGCCAAGCGAGGCTTAGAATGGGTGGATTTATCGAGCCAGGATCATAAAGCCTGGCTGAATGCAGAGCCTGGCTTTTCCTCTCTAGACCCATTTGGTGGAACACAGATTTACAGATCCTTCTTCTTCGTGGGGTATTATGGCAGTTGGCATCCTTAATAGTTGCATTACTGCCCCCATCTGTATATCTCAGTATCTTTACTAATCTATTCCAGACTTACTGATACAAGGACTTGCTTCTAAAATAAATACTGCTGCTGTAATTAAAGAGAGAAAACACTCTCAATAGTGGATAGACTGAATGATTAACTACCCCAAAAATATAGTCTACATTTTACCACTACTCTTAACTTAAAACTTCATAATGAAATTGTCATAATAAATAAATGTAATAGAATTCTTAATATTGTAAGCATAATGATATTGTAGCATGGTGATATTCGGCCATAACTCCCACCTCTGAGGGAGCTACCTTTGGGGAAGGGGGTTGTTGCCCAGACAGGGGCCAGACTGGTGAACCGTGGGTCATGGGTTCAATAGTGGGTGAAATGTTACAATGGTAATATGTTGTAAAACAATGAGTAATGGTAATATATAGTAATGTTTTCGCCTTTACAAAAAAAAATATATTTTTTTTTATAATATAATATAATATTTTTTCTTTACCACTTGCACCACAGCAAACAGGAACATTCACCAAAAGCAGATGATTTACAAGCTCACAAACTGTCATGATGAGGTTGTGCAGCCTATATATTTTGGTTCTTTGATTTGGTATATAGTGCTAAAATGTGTCCTTTAATGCAGACCGAATCAAACAAGGCAACATAAACCCATAATAAGTGTGGCAAAGGTCATTGGTTTGTGATCAGATTGACTGCCTTAATGAACAGTAAAGACATCAGGATTAGGTTAAACCTGGCTGTTAGCCTGGTCCGGAGCAGGCTAAATCCAAAGCATTAGTTTCCATGGTAACTAATGTAGCATCACTTTCATGAAACCGAATCAAGCCTCAACATATCGAGGTTAACTGGTTAAACTAATCTGGCAAGATTAACCAGTTTTCATGAAACCGGTTAATCGCTGATCCAGGATATATTAAACCAGGATATCTGTTAAATCCAGGTTTAATCTCTAATTCAAGTTTCGTGGAACGGGCCCCTGGCCACTTGTTGTTATCTTGCAAAACTGGCAACACAGCAAGAGAAAGAGGAACTTATGCACACATGTGTTACAGGAAAAAGGTGGATAAGAATTTCAGCGCTTGTGCAGGAAACCGGGTTCAAATCCAGGGTAGATGAGGAAAGTTACATATGCTGCTTTAAAATGAAAAATAACTTATCTTCAAGCTCACAATGTGTGGAGAGGTTTCTGCCTGACAGCAATGATATACACACAGGTACACACACACACACACACACACACACACACACACACACACACACACACACACACACACACACACACACACACACACACACACACACACACTCAAATTCCCAGGTTCCGCACAAAGGCGATGACGAGTCAACTTTGCTCAGGCGAAATAGGACGTGACCCCTCGGCGACCTCTAGCAGACGCACGTTGGGTGTTCTATTCCAATTAAAGGATTTGCGGTGGAAGCGATCTGAATAATCCTGCAGCGCATATATGCTAATGAGATGCTAATGAGTCAGATGCCGGAGCAAAGCCCTCCCCTCCTCCCCGACTGGGTTTGAGCCTGTGGTTAGTATGCGTGGTGGGGACAAGGGACAGCGGGGAAGGGGGGGGGGGGGTCTGCCGTCACCCTGGATCAGACCGCGGCGTGCACGCGTTGAAGGTCATGTGATCACCGTGAGCCCTCATCGCTGATGGACTCGCATGTCTAAACCATTAACGGCTCTGCGTCGTAACTTGTACGCCATATCAATGGTTAACGAGCTGTGGGAGCTGTGTTGATGGTACCAGTGGTGTCAAGTACCCCAGTTACAGTTACTCAAGTAGTGTTCCTAAGGGCCATTTTGATTGTCTTTTGTTTTACTTTTTTACTTTACTGGAGTGTGTTCAAATTTCAGTACTTTTACTTCCACTCACTACATCTAAGAGTACTTTTCACTTAACTGCAATTATTTGAAAATGCTAATTACTATAGGCCTAGTTACTTTTTTGATTTTGATTAATATGACAAAACATACACTAACCACTTCAGCCCTATAATCTTTGGCTATTTTCTGATTGGCTAATTTCTGAATTTGGAAAATGCTTCATAAATTCAATACTTCAGTATCTACTTGAGGACATGCATAATTATCGACCACGGCTTGGCTTTCCTGATACACACACGCACGCTCACACACGCTCACACACACACACACACACACACACACACACACACACACACACACACACACACACACACACACACACACACACACACACACACACACACACAGGCGCCCGCACACTGGCACATCCTGTTCTCTGTGATTTAGAAGAGGACGTGCCTCCACCTCACCCATACTGATCATGTATGTTTTGTATTGATCAGTATCAGAAATGCATTGATGTTTAAATGTATAGATCACCACGTGCCATTATATATCCTTGACCTATATTGACCAATTATCACCAGGTCTTGTTGATGATAAGGAGGCTAATTGACAGAAGCAATAGTCATCGGAAGAGATACCGGTAGACAGAATGATTGACGTGTTGCAAATAAATACACGTTACGTTAGAGGAGAGGAGAGGAGAGGAGAGGAGAGGAGAGGAGAGGAGAGGAGAGGAGAGGAGAGGAGAGGAGAGGAGAGGAGAGGAGAGGAGAGGCCAGGTGATGGAGGGAAAGAAGAGTGTGGATGATGGATGGATTTTGAAAGATTCCGAGGAGAGGGTTGAATGATGGGAGAGAGAGAGAGTGGTGCCTTTGCCCGAGGCTTTGTAGGAGACGATAAAAAACAGAGGCCATGATAGAGGGGGGGGGGGGGGGGGGGGTCTTCGTGAAAAACTTAAGATGCCCTCCTGCCTTCCACTGCTGCTCCAATTATGTTCTCTTCTCTGTCTCTCTGTGGTTTAGCAATGCTGCTTTTAAAGCTCTCTCTCTCTCTCTCTCTGCAGCTCTCTCTCTCTCTCGTTCTCTCCATTCCTTCAAACTATGCCAAGGGCTTTTGCATTCCTACTTAGTTCACACTCCTTCTTGTCTCCTTCGTGTCCTCCGTCGCTGTCCTCTCCTCCACCCCGGCCCGTCACACGTCGCCTTGCTCCCACATTAAGTATAAGTCCCGGCCTACAGGTTGAGTACCAAATTCGCACCAAAAATGCATGAGCAGTACTTGTGGTGCTTTGTGCGCTCGGTGAGCAGCTTCATTCGGGGTGGTCCGTTCTGTAGTTCTTCTAGCCTACTGCGCCCGCTGCGCCGCCATTGCCAATTGGCAATTAGCCTGAATAGCGGGCGGGCAATGTTATGAACAGGAAAAGACAATTGGATCCCATTTCTCCACACTTTCGCCTTCCTCTCTCTCCCTCCCTCCCTCCCTCACTCGCTTTTTAATTTTGACTCTCCAAATACGACCTGCATTGTACTTAGCAAAATGAAACCCCCATGAAAGCAAACATTTGTGCACCACCTCTTTAAACCCCCCCCCCACACACACACACACGCACAACCCCTGCCACGTGTCATTTTATCTATAATGACTTTGTGAATGGTGTCACCGAGTGTGTCACTCACTCAGTGCATAACCCAATCAAGTGGCTTTTAACCCATTGATGCCTGATGCAACGTATATGTTGTTCTACCCTTGATGCCGGCGCGCTCCCTGCGTCTCATTAGCTATTGCTATACATGTAGCAACATAACTATTT
>NC_136804.1:14102258-14132258 GCF_951216825.1 Electrona antarctica
GTTTTATCTAGCATCAGTATTATAATGACTCAAATATTATATAATCTGCATATCAGCACCCCCACCACCTCAGGACATTGTGGTACTGCAGTTAAAACTGCTTTCAATATAATTATCAGATTGGTGATTGAGGCTCAAACCATTAGAAATAACTTTGAGGGACATAGACAATATGATATTAAATATTAAAAGCAGTTTTAAAATGTATGTTATTTGCGCTTTAACCACTTGCGCTCGGGTGGTGCACTGGTAAAGTATACTGTACCTTACCACCACCACTTTGCATTCTAACACACAACCTCCGTTGTGGGTGCATCCGGCTTTGTCAGGCTTCTATACAAACACAATTGGCCCATGTTCAGGGGAGGGAGATAATTTATATTGGTCATTTCACATACTCCTATACGGGTCGGCGGTGGAGGCTGTTAGCAGGGAGTAGAACACAGGCTACGGCCTCCTGGTGGAGGCTGTCAGCAGGGAGTGTTGGGCCAGGAGTAGAACACAGGCTACGGCCTCCTGGTGGAGGCTGTCAGCAGGGAGTGTTGGGCCAGGAGGAGTAGACCACAGGCTACGTCCTCCTGGTGGAGGCTGTCAGCAGGGAGTGTTGGGCCAGGAGGAGTAGAACACAGGCTACGTCCTCCTGGTGGAGGCTGTCAGCAGGGAGTGTTGGGCCAGGAGGAGTAGACCACAGGCTACGGCCTCCTGGTGGAGGCTGTCAGCAGGGAGTGTTGGGCCAGGAGGAGTAGACCACAGGCTACGTCCTCCTGGTGGAGGCTGTCAGCAGGGAGTGTTGGGCCAGGAGGAGTAGAACAGAGGCTACAGCCTCCTGGTGGAGGCTGTCAGCAGGGAGTGTTGGGCCGGGAGGAGTAGAACACAGGCTACGGCCTCCTGGTCAGTGGCGTGCACAGATAGACACTAGGGGGTGCTAGAGCACCCCCTGCCCTTTTGGCAATGTGCCCTTTTGGAAAAAAAAAAGAAAAAAAAACTTTTTTTTTCTCTTTTTTTTTTTGGATTTTTCAAAAATAGCAGACCTACAAGCTCGTAGCGCGCTACTCGGTGGCGCGCTATGAGCTTGTAGATCTGCTATTTTTCAATAGCTAAAGCATAACATAATGCCAACACCAAAAGGGGTTCCCGCCCAAAATAGATTAAGGCAACCGGCCGGTTCCACGCGCTGCACAAGGTGCCCTTTTTTAACTTGAGCACCTGCCCCTCTAAATGTCTGTGCACGCCACTGCTCCTGGTGGAGGCTGTCAGCAGGGAGTGTTGGGTCGGGAGGAGTAGAACTCCCCCACCCCTCCCTCCCTGAAACAACAGACAAAAATGACGTCACTATATTGAGAGCGACTCCCCTCTGCACTGTAGTTCACTCCCACTCCTAGACTCACGTTCCCCAGTATTTCATTTTTTGAGCCGTAGAGAAAAATAAAAGTCTGCGTACCGAGGCTAGGGTTGAAGTGGTTCAAGTTGAATTGACATCCGTTGACAGTTGAGTGATCATTTGTACACGGTAAATATTGACACGAGTGCTCCCCCCCCCCCTCTCTCTCTCATCCCATCTCCTCCCCTCCTCTCCTTCCACAGTCCACCTGTATAAGTGCGACGCGCAGCGAGGCAGCTGCGGGATGTGTTTGAAGGCGGACCCTCTGTTTGGCTGCGTGTGGTGCAAGACGAGCAAGGAGAGCCGCTGCACCCTCAAGCAGCACTGCCTGCAGCCCGAGAGCCAGTGGCTGCAGCCCAACGGCGTCAGCAAGTGCACCAACCCCATCATCACACAGGTGAGACGATGGCACGCACGCACGCACGCACGCACGCACGCACGCACGCACGCACGCACGCACGCACGCACGCACGCACGCACGCCCATTTGTGGGTCACAGACAATCTTTATGGGTCGTGAGTAAATACCCCCTTTTCCAACAATGTAGTTTTATTATTTCAAAAATATGAAAAGCGAAAGAAATAAAGAATCAGACAGAAAATAAGCAAATAAATAAAATATTGTCCATACTGTGATAAATAAATAACAATGTTCAAGTGAAAAGTCAAGAACATAGTACAAGCTGACAACACGTCGCATTGCGAGCTTGTAGATCTGCTATTTTCACTATAGTTTGGGTTCGGGTCTCAAGCTAGCATTTTTGGGAACCACTGTCCACTGCAATTGAAAACACTGCATGATCTGCTGGCTCTCCTCAATCGCAACAAGCCACAACAATGCTACACGTTGTAAGCTTGTTCATCTGCAAATCCCCAGAGTAGGGTTCTATGGTTTAATTACAATGAACCGACAAGAGTGCACACTTGCCTCTGTCACCATGATTGATTGATAGCTCTGGCATAATGACGGTGTCACTTCTCGCCAGTCAATCATCTGATTTAGTTACGGATCGGATACTTAGTGATAGAGTTGTACTTATTACAGTTTCACATCTCACACTTAAGTCATGTCTCCGTTGTGTTCTTGTCTCCATTGTGTTCTCCCCCCCAATGCCCATATATTATTTTAGTAGCGTGTATGTTTGTGTCACAACCTTGCGGCCATTGTTTGCGTTCGTTTGCGACGTGCTGTTCGTGGTTCAATTTGTCGTGGCTTCCCTGCTGTCCGTCCAGTTAAGCTACCATTTAAGCTCATAACATTAGCAGCTGTTGTCGGCAGCTGTTGTCGACTCGCTTCGAGTATCGGTCGTAGAGTGGCGGCTGGCTGCGGTGTGGTGCGGAAATCAGCCCTTCCACGGTGCGTGTGTCATAGCTTCGGAGGCAGGCAATGCTACTATTACTACGCGATTGCCTGGCGGCGTTTCTGGCTGCGGTTCAAAGTATGGGATAGACTCCCATTGGCTTAGGTGGCGTTTGAGGGTATGGGGTCAGACTCCCATTGGCTTAGGTGGTATGGGGTCAGACCCCCATTGGCTTAGGCAGCATGAGGATGCCGATGACTGATGAAGACTAGGTAGACTAGGTCGCTATTAAAAACGGGCCTGTTGTATGTCAGGTTTCACCTGACAAAAAATGGCATATGGAGTTAAGAGGTTTGTGCCCGACAGCAACGATGACGTTAACTGGCTGAGCAGCCGGTTTAGTCGACTGAGATATTACAGACTGAGATATTACAGACTGAGATATTACAGACTGAGATATTACAGTGTAACGTCCACATCCACTCACATAATGCTAATTATTATGTATATGCTATGTTCTATTTCCTACAGTGCTAAAATAGTTGTGCCATTTATTTATTTATTTATTTATTTATTTATTTATTTATTTTACTCATGTACAGCATGCACGCAGGCACGCAAGCACGCACCATTTATGTGTCCATAATGCTGGACCCCAGGTGTCCGGGAGAGACCGAGCTCTCCCATTTTCTCTAGTTATCGTTCATCCCTGGACAGACGGGCGCGCACACACACACACACGCACGCACGCACGCGCGCGCTGCATGCGGTCGAGGAAATGAGTGACTCTGCGTGAGACCTGTAGATGGAGGGATGAAGGATGACGGAGCAATGGGTGGATTAGGTGGAGGTGGAGGGATGACCAAAGAGACCAAGTGAAGAAGTACTCTTTATTTTTTAATGGTAAACGGTGCATTTCAAGGATGGGGAGGGTCAGTGTGCGGCAACAGAATTAGAACAGAAGGAGGTTGAGCTGATGGATTCCACCTCCTCTCTCTGTCCCTCTGAGGAGGAGAGGAGAGGGGTGCATCATGGGAGGAGGGAGGGAGGGAGACCCCGCAGTTATCCTGATGAATGATTGGATGGGAGGGTGAGGAGAAAGAGATGATGATGATGAAATGGAGTGGTAACCTGTGTACACACCAAACCACCACCACTACATGCACACACCGTCTGTCTGCCTGCCTCACTCTCCTCGATCTATCTCAGGACATTTGTCCCCCACAGACAGACAGACAGACAGACAGACAGACAGACAGACAGACAGACAGACAGACAGACAGACAGACAGACAGACACCCTGTCATCCTGTAGAAACAACATATTGCATCCCTCTCGCGGTCCTCCATAAAAGCTGTCACTGTGCTTGAGGAGTGAGGAGTATATATCTGCAAGATGGCTGCCGAGCCTCTAATGCATTCTAATGCACTTCATTATAATGACATCGGCCATCAACAGTTGGAGAGCGAGAGACTGCGATGATCGAAAGAAAGGGAGAGAGAGATGGAGAGACCAGTGATGAAGTGTTTTCCTCTTACCAACCGTCAATTAGCTTGTCAAAGTCACAAATCTAATCAGCGGCTCATGCTAATGAAAGGAGACTCACTCTCTCTCTCTCTCTCTCTCTCTCTCTCTCTCTCTCTCTCTCTCTCTCTCTCTCTCTCTCTCTCTCTCTCTCTCTCTCTCTCTCTCTCCCCCCCGATCCCTCTTTCTGTCATTCCTCGCTCATTATGTTCTCTATCTTCCCATCTCCGATTTCCCTTTTTTTCTGCTCTCTAATGACGGAGACCCACAATTGCACTCAATTGTGTGCAGTGTGCGTGCGTGCGTGCGCGTGTGCTTGCGTGCGTGTGTGTGTGCGTGCGTGCGTGCGTGCGTGCGTGCGTGCGTGCGTGCGTGCGTGCACGTGTGTTCTTGTTACAAATGTCTATAGCTGCGCTATTCATTTTACCCGTACGCTTTCAGCATGGCACGGTCGGGAACACTGCGGCAGTGTGGATGAACTGACGTGGCCTTTCGCCGCTCTCAGCCGATTGGATCATTACAATACCCTGTCTGGCAGTCTGCAAGAAATATGTAACGTTCAAGACAAAAGGAACCTTTGATCTTTTTGATACAGTAACGAACATGATCAGGACACACAGGCAGTCGAATCCCCCCCCCCCCCCCCCCCCCATGCTCCGTGCCCCCCCAGGGGGGTCATGCTGTCAGCAGTGATAACACATAAACACACAATCCCACTGCAGTGACTGGGGATCCCTATGTAGCACTGACACACAGCTCACTCACGCTCCTATGGGACCTGATGGAGCCCTATTTGGCAGGCAGGCAGACAAACCCACATCCACGCTCCTTCTCAACAACAATGGAAGCTTCCGATGAATTGAGTAGGCTACAAAAGGACCCCAATGGAGACGAGCCATATAGGCTTTCTTGGCTTTAAAATCCTCTTAGCAGACCTTGTATCAAACTGTATTTTCCTGTGCTTTTTCATGTTTTTTTTGTGTCCCCCATGCAGGTCACTCCTCTGAGGGGTCCGAGGGAGGGGGGCACCCTGGTGACCATCCGTGGGGAGAACCTGGGCCTGGAGTTCAGAGAGATCCAGGGCAACGTGAAGGTGGCCAAGGTCAACTGCACCCCGGTCCAGGAAGGCTACATCCCTGCCGAGCAGTACGTCATGATCTTTGGCTTCTACACCACACACACACACACACACACACACACACACACACACACACACACACACACACACACACACACACGCACCATGCACAAACATGCAAAAATCCCATAATTGCCCTGGGGGAAGCTGCATTTAAGTTTTCATTACAGCTTAATCCAGTGCTTTGGTAAAAGTGACAGGCGTGCCTCCTATTAACATGATCTCAAACTCATTCTAAAAGTGGCTTATCAACAAGCCCAGCATCCGTTCATCCTAAGAAACTAAGTTAGATGCCAGCATTTTTTCCCTCCATGAAGCAAAGTGCTGAGCTCTGTGGAAAAAGGGAGGCACGTGTTTTTTGAGGTCGTTGCTATATATGAAAAAGGATGGCGGTGTTCTTGCTGTCGTCCTACGAGTTGGCAGCGCGTGGGAGGAGAACACGCTGCCAGAAAAAGGCCCCACATCATTGTATCCAGGCTATAACCTGGGATTATTACAAGTAGAAGTCCGGTATCCAAAATATACTTGAGTAAAAGTGCAAAAGTAGTGGCATCAAAACATACTTAAAGTGCCAAAAGTAAAAGTAAAACAAAGGCGGGTTTAAGGTGATGAGAGCCTGCTGTCCCTGGTGTGAAGACTCTCAGACCCTCACCTTTAGTGTGAAATCCACTTTTTGTCTAGAAAAAGATTAATTCCACCGGAAATGTTTTATTCAATCCAGTGTGCCACCTACATATATGGATCAATGGAGTTTTCTCTCTGTTGACTGTCCTGGGGGACCTCACACCACCAGGACAAGGAACTGTGCAACCATGTCAAGGTGTGACAGCATTTCAAGCCATTTTCACAAGTATAACAATACTGTGTGTGTGTGTGTGTGTGTGTGTGTGTGTGTGTGTGTGTGTGTGTGTGTGTGTGTGTGTGCGCGTGTGCGTGTGCGTGTGCGTGTGCGTGCGTGCGTGTTCCTCAGGATCGTGTGTGAGATGGGAAAAGCTGAAATGAGCCAGTTCACCGGGAACGTTCAGGTGTGCGTGGGCGTGGGAGAGTGCAAACCAGAGTTCATGGCCCAGTCCTCCAAGTTGTACTACTTTGTGGTGAGTCTCTCTGAGTGCTTATCCACTCAATTACCCAGCAGCTTTTCAAGGCCATGACACCTCATCTTACTTGCATAGTGGATAGTAACGGTAAGGTTTATAAAAAAAGATTCGGCATCCACAGATTTGTCTGTGCTTAGTGGCAGCTTTCCAGTCTATTTTACACTGCAGATTCCTGTAGACTACTGCCACCTTCTAATAAAAAACGTAAGCCTTGCCAAACCATGTGGTCCCATGGGACAGGAGCTGCATATAGCATCTAGCATCTCCTAGTTCTGTGTCGTGAGCCGGCATGATACAGAAACTGACAAGTACATTCCTCAGACATGATGTACATTACAACAACCCCTGGACATGACACTATACTATGTCACATGATGTGCAAGTACACCCCCTGGACATGGTGCTAGTATGTCGCAGGAAACGCCAATCCTACCGTGGATGCTGAATCGTGGATGCTGAGTGCTAAGCAGGGAGTCATTGGGTCACCGGGGGACCGGGGGAATCAAACTGTGTCATCCCAATCTCTTACCACAAGGCCACTGACATGGAGATATTATGTCCTCTCACGCACAACAGCACCATCAGCCGACCGTCTGTCTATGCGGCGTGTTACAGTGTTACACGCACGGAAACTTTTCACACGTTTAAACCTTGACGTCTTGACTTGATTGATCTCCCAACGCTATAGGCCGCAGTAGTAGTAGACAGGTCAAGTCCGGCTGGTTGTGTTAGGAGGGCCTCAAGGCACCAACCCACATCGCCTGCTCTAATCACTGGCTGTGTGTTAACACCCCGCTGTGTTCTCACCTGGGCGTGTTTAATGCCATGCTCGGAGTCCTGTCGCCGGGCTGCTCTGACATGGCGTTCTCGCCCAGAAGTCTCTGCACTCAGCACTTCCACTCGTGTTTCTGTACCTGCAAAAAAAAGTGTGTGCTCGATGACTGGCACGCACTAATGAGCCCGGGGTTGGAAATGGAACAGTGGCTATAAAAGGAGCTCTCGTGACATATTTTCTGCAGGTAGCGCACCGAACACATGCCACATACTGTACTGTACGGTACATACACGCACGCACGCACGCACGCACACACGGGCACATATGCATACATATACTGTACACGTGTGGAGACTTTTTCTGTATGCTGCTCTCTCAGCATTCTCCCTTAAGTACTGTAGCCACTTAATCATAAACACATCACCCTCTTACACACTCTCACACAATCGCAAGCACACCAACCTCGCACACACACACACACACACACACACACACACACACACACACACACACACACACACACACACACACACACACACACACACATGGACAGACGCATGTGCACGCACATATGCATGCACTGACTCATGCACACACGCATACATACACACCCACTGAAATCCAGTGCAGTTCTTCCCCTTATGTACTCATTTTTAATGCGCAGTTATCAATTTTCCCTCTCAGTCTATTAATGGGGGCGGTGGGTTTAGTGTCTCGGCGGTACCCTGTGTGAACAGAATTACATCATGTCAGGTCAGATGTCACGACACACAAGACGAGCTGATGAGCCGATTATGAGACGAAGCAAATGAACTGGAAGACAAACCGACCCATAATGCACTGCACTGCACTGCACTCTCTGCATGATCAGGACTTCACTGAAACCCCAGCATCCGCATTCTGAGGAAAACCTTTGCAGAAAATTACCGTTCAGTCACGACAACTGGATATACATCTCCCTACCATGTCATCAACAAATACAAAAGACTAGTAGAAAGCAGGAATAACGGTGGCAGTGAATGACGCCACCTTTCTATGGGAATTTGCATTTACATCGAGTGGTCTACGGATTTTTTCAGGCCAGTTTTGAAAGAAACCAGTGATTCACATCCATTCACGACGGGAACCCCTTTTGGTGTTTTAAGCATTTTATACTATAGCAGATCTACAAGCTCATAGCGCGGCACTGAGTGCCGCGCTATGAGCTTGTAGATGTATTGTAGTATATTGTTTCAGAGCGAACATTTTTAACTCAAATCTTTGCTTCTGGTACGTCCCTGGAGGCGCAAAATATTTTGAGATGGGGTCGGAGGCCAATTTCATATAATTCTAGGGGTCCTTGACATGAAATAGTTTGAGAACCACTGACATAGAAACAGAGGTTTTTGAGAAAACTGTCATGATTTAGAAAACGTTTGGTAGAATCGAGCTCAGGTCTAAGTAAATGGGTTAAGGGATGGTGTCAGCTACGGCATTCCACATGTTGGTGGCAGAGCAGTAGAATGATAATTTCCCCATGTTTGTTCTATATTTGGGTGGTATATCCCTCTGGTGTTGTCCTACCTGCCTCCCGGGTCTACATTTCTCAATGGAAGAGAGTGGGGAGACCACCTCCAAGCACTAGAGACATGTTGCAATGTTCGCCCTAGAAAAGAAAGGTTTGGGTTCAAGTGGTTAAGATAACCCAAAGGGATGAGTGCTCCAGTTTAATGTGTTTCTGGAGCTGATCCCAAAAAAGGAAAAAAAAGCCATCCACCCAAATTCTGTGGTATAAAAAAGAGAGAAAACTTTTCTCTGCTACCCTCAATTTGAACCTGGTTTCATGTGCAAGTGCTGATTTATTGATAGATTTTTGTCTGATTGACATTTTTACCATATTGATGCTGTTTGACCTCCGAACTCAAGGTCCTCAACAATGCTCTAGTAGTCTATAATGCATAATTAAATCCTCATGCATGATGGAAACTGATTACTGTATGTTTGACCTCTGCCCTCTCTCTCTCTCTCTCTCTCTCTCTCTCTCTCTCTCTCTCTCTCTCTCTCTCTCTCTCTCTCTCTACTATAGCTCCCGAGGCTGCTCCACCTCAAGCCCAGCCGAGGGCCTGTTTCCGGGGGAACCGTGGTCAACATCACCGGGAGCAACCTGGACGCCGGCAGCAACGTGTCCGTCATGTTCAAGGACCAGCCGTGCACGTATCTGAGGTCAGCGGTGGAAGAAGTACTGTTTTGACCTTTGCCCAGCTTTGTGTGTTTGTACCACGCACGGACATGATTGGATTGGCTGAGCACGTAATGTGATGCATGATGATGTATGATGATAAGAGCGCCCCTCACTTCACACGCATACACGGCCAAGCGCATTGACAATCAATGGCCCAAGTTTAGTCGATGGAAGATCCATTTATGTCAGTTTAAACTGACATAAACTCGAGTCATTTCAATATGTCCACCGATGTGGCATTTTTTCATTTGATTTTCATTTGGTTCTGGGGGAGGGAGGGGGGAAGGGTTGACCTTGTGGAACAGCCTAGTTGTCAGTCCATACACACAATAAGACCTGAACCACTTCCCCTGATCCCTGATCAATAAACCGACCGCCATAGCGGTCACAACGCCGGTGATCCATCCGTCTCGACTGGCGTCTCTTGACCAATGACAAACAACCGTGGAGATGGAAGATGAACGAATGCTTGTTGCTGCGACGCACGTCAGATCGCACGCAGCTCTTTTCGCTTATAAAGTGACTCATTATAGCTCTTAGTCATTCACATTACGATTAACATATATCTTTGTGTCACACAACAAACAGCAAAATAAAGTCAATTCAACCATAAACAAAACAATCCTAGACTGATAATCATGTAGACTGAAGCTTAATATGTTTACATTTGTTAATTACACCTACGCCTTAAACGTGTCTTCCCTAGGCCTGTAGCATGCACTAAAACAAACAAAACATAATGTAAAAAACAAAACGTCAACTATTTACAATTGACAAAACATCATTAAATAGAACTAATTTGCATGAATCAAAACATCAGACGTTGACATTTGATCGACTCTTTTAGTCATACACTTATCATTATGTTGTTTACTTGTTTTGCTTGTGAACAATTTCTTAAACGTACCGTACCCATGTTTCCACATTCTCTTGTCACAGCTATTCTACAACGTGACCCCGTTAACTGTCACGAAACTTTTCACATTTGTCCTTGCCATCTTTTCTTCAAACATGGCCAGCAGTAGTACCTTCTCTCCCCATGCTCCATTTACCTCATTACCCACTTCAGTTTTTTTACAGGTTAAAATTGCGTCTTTTTTTTCCTTCTTTTTTTAAAAATCCAGTGGACTTTGTGCTTTGTAACTATGTAATTGATAGTTCTTTATACAGATTTTCTTTATTCCTTACATTTTTGGGGTATTTTGTATTTTAACAATATCATTGTTGTATTGTATTTGAACCATTATTGTATAGTGAACAGTGGACTTTATATACCGGTAGTCAACAATGTTACGTTTTTGGTTTAGACTAGTCATTGGTTAGACCAGTCATTAGTCCTACAACTACAACCTATCTCAAACCCTCACCCTAAACCTAACCTCCCACGGGGCAGCACACCTAAACCTAACCTTAACCCATGTCTAACCAATGACTAGTCTGAATTAAGTATGCACCCCTTACAATGAACAGTGAACTTGAACCTTATCAACTATGTTACAGTGAAATAATAAATATAAGTGCAAGGGTGTCGATTGTCAAAACAACATCTCGTGGCATACACCGTTGTACTACGGGGTATAAATAAGACTAACTAACGTCTGTGTGTTTTTTCCGTGACCTCTGTGACCTCAGGAGGGGCGGCCAGTGGATCACGTGCCGGACCCACGCCTCGCTGAACGGCTATGGCAACGTGTCGGTGTCGGTGCGCGTGGATAAAGCCCACCTCCAGAAGGTCCTGCGCTTCGAGTACGTGGAGGACCCCACCATCACCAAGATCGAACCCGAGTGGAGCATCTTCAGGTAGCCTATACCAGAGGTTCTCAAAGTGGGGTCCGGGGACCCCCAGGGGTCCTTGAGGCAGTTCCAGGCGGTCCCCAGCTGAATGATAGTTTGGAACCAAATGGACCCTTATGGGTCTATAACTCTGAGTGTGCACAAATGGAACCAAATGGACCCTTATGGTTCTATAACTCTGAGGGTGTACACATTTGTACACTCTCAGAGTTAAATTAACATTGATTTTACAATATAAATTGGGGTCTCAGAGAAAGAAATGCCATTAAATGGGGGTCCGTAGCCTAATGCATATCAAACTGCATGGGGGTCCTTCACCACCGCTAGAGCCATAACATTATTCTCTTATGGAGGTCCCTGGCATATCTCTTCAAATGGGGGTCCGCTGGCTAATTTGTGTCAATTTGGGCGTCCTCGACATGAAAAAGTTTGGGAATCACTGAAATATCCATCGCCACAGTGTGGAGGTTGATGGGTGGAGAGACAATCCACACACACACACACACACACACACACACACACACACACACACACACACACACACACACACACACACACACACACACACACACACACACACACACACACGCATAACGGTTGGTGAGATTCTGTGTGTCTTTTCCAGTGGACACACGCCGGTGACGGTGACGGGCACCAACCTGGACGTCATTCAGAACCCACTCATCAGAGCCGAGTACAACGGCCGTGAGACGCTCAATGTGAGTAAAACACATGCATGCGTTGGTTGGTTGGTTGGGTTGCGATCCAGAACCGGAGGAATCGGTTCCATCCATCACATTTTCATATCACCCATATCGGATTCCTCTCTAACCAAATGAACCCCTCAGTGGTGGAATGTAACTAAGTACATTATATTGTGTTTTTCTTGTTATATTGTGATATATGGATCTCCCTTGGGTCTGAAATAAAGATTGAAATGATTGAGTTGTACTTAAGTACAATTTTGAGGTATTCTTTTTTAGTAACTGAGTATTTCTACATGATGGTATTGATAGTTTTACTTACTGTACGTAAAGAATGTGAGTACTTCTACCACCACTATCCTCCCCCACCCATGGGAGCCTATAGTACCCCTGCCTCCACCCATGGGAGCCTATAGTACCCCTGCCTCCACCCATGGGAGCCTATAGTACCCCTGCCTCCTCCACCCATGGGAGCGTAGCACACACAAAGCCCATACAAAAGTCCTCTGTGATCTGATTGAGAGACGACAGCAATGGAAACAAAAGGCGGTAATGTTATCTGGCCGGTCGATCTGAGCAGCACGCCTGGCAACACATCCATCCAGCATCTGTGCTGCCATGCGACCACACAATGCACCACACAATGCCCCCTGTATCCGCTATACGAGTGCCTTTGGCTTCACGGTGCTGCGTCCGTAGTCCGACCGCTCGTTATCCCGACGGCGCGTTGGTCCGACTCGCACACGGCATTACTAACCCTAATCCCTGACCCTAACCGCCCGCAAGCCACGTAGTTGGAGTAATACGTTGTCGTTTTGGACATAAAAGGTGTCCACCCGGCAGCGACGAATACTGTCCCAGGGCTCTATGGGTCCGCTAAGAAAAAACAAAAATTGTTTTGTAGATTGGCAATTTTTGCCAGGATTTTTGCCCCCAAAATAGTGTAAATATTGGTAAAAATAATCCAAGATATACAGTATTTAACCAGGTTAACCACACCAAGGAAACAAATAGTCACAAATATTTAAAGAGCTTTTTCTAGTACCTATAGTTTTAAGACGACACCGGTTGCTTCTTAGCAATTACCTTCCAGAAGCAGCAAACGACACATAGTGGCTGTCACCGTGTCCTGAGAAACCTGCCGGGGTGTCAGGTTTGATGTCCACGAAGCCAATTAGAGTGACGGGCTGTTTCAGACTGCCTGTTGGAGTAAAACGGTTTGAACGGATGTTAAAACGTCTCACCAAGAGTCTGTTTTTGTCAGTTTTTTCGCGGTGATCCTGCTGAGAGAAAATGGAGATATCACAGTGACACAGCAGACAAACCTGTCTCTTGTTCTTTAAAACAAGGCTCGGTAGAGTCGGGCAGGGGAAAGGAGAGGATGAAGAACGAATCAAAGCGTCGGCGTGAATATGTCATGTGTCACGAAAGACTGGAAAAGGGCAAGAAAAAAAGAAGATGGGAATGAAGGAGAGGAGACAGGAATGAAGGAGAGGAGACAGGCGGTGAACAAATGTAACATCGTAATCTAGGAGGAGATGAGATGGAGATGGAGAAGGAGACAAGATCAGAGAGGAGAATAAAGGCCAGGATAAGTGAACCAAAGGGAGAAGAGAGAGGGGTAGAGGTCTTTTTGGGGAGGATATGAAGGTGAGCGAGGGAGCTAGTTATCATGGCCACATCTTCACACATCAAAGCCCCTTTGTGGAGTGATGAGACTGCACATCACGCCTCCTAACTGCGCCGGGTGAATTCTTCAAACAGCCTCCCTCCACTTTGCACCTTTTGTCCATTTGTCGAAACAAATTGGATAGCAATCACTGACATGCAGGTAATAATACTGTAATATATGAAGCCCTATACTGTACACTCTATGGCCATTATACAGTGGTGGAAGAAGTACTCAATTTTGCTTTACGTAAGTAAAAGTATCAATACCACGTACCACCATGTAGAAAAACTGGTATAAAAGAAATGACTTGAGTAAAGTATTGCCATCAAAATAGACTTACTAAAAGTAAAAGTAGTCATTGTGCAGAATGTCCCACTTCACAAGGTCAATATGTATACACATCTTTTGAAAATAGCAGATCTACAAACTCACTATATATAGCTATACAGAGGGCGGTTAAATGTACGTTTTTAGTTACTATAGTTACTTCAAAGTAGTGTTGATCTGCACAACAAAGTAGCAAGCTAGTGTGCAGGCAAATGTTTGTTGATGTGTTGCCTGGCAACAGTCCAGTAAGTTCTCCCAGGTTAGTTGTAGAACTATTTGCGTTGGCGGGGCCAAACAAAATGATTGAATA
Source organism: Electrona antarctica (assembly GCF_951216825.1). NCBI lineage: Eukaryota > Metazoa > Chordata > Actinopteri > Myctophiformes > Myctophidae > Electrona > Electrona antarctica. The sequence continues at coordinate 14,116,502 of NC_136804.1, forward strand.
AACAAATCATATAAATAATCTGTTGCCACGTTTTACGGCCGAATGATATACAGTGCTATAAAAGCAATATCACACTGTATACGAGCACTGCTGTGATTATCTTATATACCACATCATCACAACCATGCTCATATCGTCTCTGTCGGGTGGAAACCTCATGTCCACAACTGTTACTTTTCAGGATTAAAATTCCTTCCAAAGCATCAAAAGTAGCAGAACTACATGCTAAAAATGTGTCGATTCGCACCACGTTTCAAGCTTGTGGATCTGCAACATTTGATGCTGTATGATTAAATAGGGCGTTGGTTTACGAAAAAAACAAAAAGTTAAAATATGGAGATAAGAGGTTTTCTGCCTGACAGTGACGATATACTGTGTAGCTGGTTCAAGGTGCTCTCTATTGTTAGGGCTTGTGTACAGGCAGTCAGGCACATGAGAGTAAAACATTTTTTATTTGTCTCCTAAGACATTTTGTAGCAGCATTGTTAATTGTCATTTAAAACACACGCATGCACGCACGCACGCACGCACGCACGCACGCGCGCACGCACGCACGCACTCACGCACAAATCAAGCAATGAATCAGGTCGGTTTCAAGGATCCTTTGCATATTTAGGTTGCATGGAAGAACCTGGGCACAGATATTAGATTTTGTCCTAGCCTGAGCACTTTATATAAGGTACAACTAAATCCTGGCTACTTGAGACTGAATTGACTGTGTTTTCAATGTATTCCCTTATTGTAATGTAGTGAAGAATGTGAGTTATTTGTATTCTATTTTGTAGAACTTGAATAGTTTGTATCCTCTTACATTTAGCATTTTATGTTTTGTTTTATGTCTGCCTGTGCTTTATCGATTGTGTCTAAGGGAACCACAATGGAAATTTGCCTCTGACTTTACGGTGTTTGTTTGTTTATTTAAAATTATAGGCCTATATATATCCTCGATTGTCTTTTAACCTTCTATGAAGCAATTAAATAAATCAAATCTCTCTCTCGTTCTCTCTCTCTCTCTCTCTCTCTCTCTCTCTCCCTCCCTCCCTCCAGCTGTGCCAGGTGTTGAGCCCCACCTCCATGCTGTGCCAGGCTCCAGAGCTGCCCATCAGCCTGGACAGCCAGGTGGCCGCGCGGCCCGACGAGTTTGGCTTCAAGCTGGACGACGTGGTGGTGCTGACGGCGCTCAACCACACCAGCTTCATCTACTACCCCAACCCCGACTTTGAGCAGTTCAGCCCGTCCGGCGTGCTCGAGCTCAAGCCTGGATCGCCCATTATACTGAAGGTATACGAGAGGCTCAGAGTCAGAGCGGATGCACCCAGCATATAGGCTCAGTGGCCTTGTGGTTAGAGTGTCCGCCCCGCAACTGGGAGGTTGGGGTTCGATCCCCGGCCGAGTCATACCAAAGACTCTGAAAAATGGGACCCAGTGCCTCCCTGCTTGGCACTCAGCATCAATGGTTGGACTGGGAGTAAGTTCCTGTGACATACTAGCGTCATGTCCAGGGCCCCAGGGGGTGTACTTCATGTCCAGGTGCATCAAGCTGCCTCACGCTACAGAAACAGGAGATAGGCTCCTGCCCTATGGGCCAAATGGCTCGGCAAGGTTTACTTCATAGGCTTAGACGAGTCACAGATGATTCACACACGCACTCTTCCGAGCAGTGGTGTAAAGTAACTAAGTAGGTTTACTTAAGTGGTATTTGTACTTTACTTGAGTATTTCCAATTTCCAATACTTTTGTACTTTTACTCAAGTACATTTTGAATTCTGGACTTTTACTTGTAACAGAGTAGATCTATATTGCAGTATTGATACTTTTACTTAGCCTAAGTAAAAACTTGAGTACTTTTTCCACCACTGCTTCCGAGTGGTGCTGTGCCAGGTGTTGAGCCCCAGCTCCATGCTGTGCCAGGCTCCAGAGCTGCCCATCAGCCTGGACCGCCAGGTGGCTGAGCGGCCTGAAGAGTTTGGCTTCAAGCTGGACGACGTGGCGAATGGTGCGAGTGCTGTGTCTATAACTCTAAGAGCGTACAAATGGAACCAAATGGAACCGAGATTGGGGTCACAGAGATGGAACATTGTATCAAATGGGGGTCCTTGGCCTCATGCACATCAAACTGTTCTTCAAATTCGAAAGTTTGAGATCCACTGTGTTGGAGTGCTAAAACTCCTCAGTTCATTGCAAAAAGCCCTTGGACGTTCATTAAATACATGTTTGGTTCATGGCACATGGGATTTATTATTATATATGAGCTAATGTAACACTTCATTCAATCCTGTATCCACCAATCACGTTGACACTCTCTCTCTCTCTCTCTCTCTCTCTCTCTCTCTCTCTCTCTCTCTCTCACAGGGGCGGAACTTCCTGCCACCGACCAATAACGGCAACGGGAACTGGAAGCTCAACTACACGGTTCTGATTGGTGACAAGCCCTGTACCTTAACGGTGTCAGAGACACAGCTGCTCTGTGAGTCCCCGAACCTGACTGGACGCCACAAGGTCCTGGTGAGTCGCACGCACGCACGCACGCACGCACGCACGCACGCACATATGTATATAGACAGCACACAGGTGTGAGAGGAAAAGAAGAGAGTGGGGGGGACAGACAGACAAAGACAGACGTTAGGCGGGAGGGAGACAGGTTCTTGTGGAGATGACAGACAGTCCTATCGATTCATTGACAGTTTGACAGACAGACGGGCTGGTTGCTGCATGCTCTCTCCATCCATCTACTTGTCCACTAGCTGGCAGACAGACTGCAGACTCTAATCCAATGGGCCCTGCCTGGCCTGTGGTTATTCCCTTACGGCCGGTCCACACAAACAAACAAAACAAGCCTTCAGTAAGAAGGATTATAGGGCTCTGCGAAATTCAATATACTGTAAAGGTTCCATTTGTGCTTCTGAGATGGCAGTCCTCTTCGAGCGAGGCGAGCGCTTCCAGGCTCGGCTACCTAAACGTGCATGCACGCCAACATATGAAACACACCAATCAATTTTGACAGCAAATTTTGATTCAGTTTTAGTCACAGTCTTTTGAATAAAATTTCATTTAGTTTTAGTCACATTTTAGTATAGTTTATCATAAGATTTTAGTCAACTAAATCAGCAGTTAATTTAGTCGACTAAAATGTATCTTAGAAGGCCATGATGGCGTCGTAATGCCTGATTTATACCTATAGCAGATCTACAAGCTCACAACTTGTCACGCAGCAACGTGACAATGTGTATTTCCATCACAGCCAGCCAACCCACAGTCAGCCAAGCATAACATGACATTTTTTTAGTTCTACTGGCTCTCTGTTCCATTAGTCCCTCCATTACATTTTTCTTATAAATTGTCAAACTATTAGTCATAGTTTTAGTCATCATAGCGTAGCTTTTATTTTGGTTTTGTTTAGTTTTCATCAGTGAGGAAAAAAAGGAAACGTTTTTTGTCATAGTTTTTCGTAGACGAAATGAACACTGACACACACAAAACATGGGCTTGTTAGGACCAGGACAATTATTCTCATTGTATATTTATTTAATTCTATACTTGTGGGGACATTCCTCACACATTTAGTAATAGTAGTAAAAGTACTTGCGCGCGTGTGCACGTATACGCACGTACGCACACACACACACACAGAACCACAAGCGAGCTGAGCTTTTGAATATTCATAGACTGGGATTATTGCTCAGACTCGATGATGACACAGAAAGTGCAAAGTATTTAAAAGCATCTGATGAAAGACAAACATCAAAGTTGTTTAAAAATATTACAATAACTTTAAGGTTGTTGAAGAGTATTCCCAGAGCAACGTTTAGTGTTGCCTTTTCTTCTACATTGTACAGTTTCTCTACAGAAGCAGTGCATCCTCATTACTGTGGAGATAAACTAATAATGCCCCCAAAATTAACTTTCCAGGAACTTACAAGTACCATTTTACCATCTAATTAGAGCAAGTGTTCCCAAACCTTTCAGGCCGTGACTCCCCAAAATAATTATGTTTGAACTGGGGAAGACCCCCCCCCCCCCCCCCCTCCACCACCACTACCCTGACAAGCACTTGGAATGGTAGGCATTACATTTAGTTCGATATGGTTCCGCAGATAAATATTGTGAAAATAGCCAAAGTACAAGCTCACAATTTGGCCAATTTGGTATAAAAAAAGGTCTTAAAGTCATTATATTGTCACTTTAGAAATGTGCAGATACCATGTATACACTTACAGATACTGTATGTTGGTTTGTTTACTGTTGAGTCAGAAGACAATGCTGCACATTTTCCTAATCATCTGGGGAGCCTCATTACTGACTTAAAAAACTGTCTGGGGTTGATCACAAAGACGCTAAAATGACCCCAGACATGTTTGAAAATGAAATATCCCTTTAATGACAACTATCTGTATGACAATTAATTGAGCCCTATGACTCTGTTTTTGTCTAAAATAGGCCCGTGTGGGAGGCATCGAGTTCTCTCCGGGCGTGGTCCTCGTCACGTCGGACAGCCCGCTGAGCAGCACGGCCATCATCGGCATTGCGGCGGCCGGGGCCCTCCTCATCCTCTTCATCGTGGTGGTGCTCATCGCCTACAAGCGCAAGTCCCGCGAGAGCGACCTCACGCTGAAGAGGCTGCAGATGCAGATGGACAACCTGGAGTCGCGCGTGGCCCTCGAGTGCAAAGAGGGTAAGGAGGAAACGGGCCGGGGCAGCGCTGGACAGTAGCTAAAGTGCACTTTGGAGTGTTGTTACTTGAAGGAGTAGTTCACCCCCCCCCCCCCCCCCAAAAAAACCCCCAAAACAAATCATATTTTATATCAATTACACACCCCATGAAGCGTTGACTTCATGGAGATGTTTTTGTATTTGTTGCATTCCTGATAGCCAGTAATTCATCACGTTGTTGGCTCAGGAATGCGACAAAAAACTCTTTCATTCTACTCCAAGACAAATATTTTGCTTTTGACTTTTACTTTTTGTAAAATCAAATATTTTAACTGGGGGGGGGGGGGGGGGGATACTGGAAGAATTATGTTTCATCATGTTTTATTAACACTTGCCTAAGTTGACATCATGTTTTGCGTAGGCCTATGCCATAACACCGTTTTATAAAACAGTGTGTTATCAAGTCTTACAGGTGCAGATAAGCAATACCCTATGTAATAGTTTGTGCCTTACACTACATTATTGAATTATTAATTAGTACGCTTATTAGTAAGTCTTTGAAACCGACAGTACTGTAAGAATGTTCAGCTTATAAGGAACCCAGAGTTCATTCTCTGGCCAAGGTCATCTCAGATAAGGAAAGAATTAAGCTTTTTATCTTATTTTGAAAGCAAATGCAGAACAGTATAATTCTATCGGCCAGTGTTATCTGCCCTAAGAGTAATGTTCATTTACACAATATGTTATAATTTAGAGCTACAATAAAACATTTGATCATCATTGTTTTTGATTATTCAGGAGTTTCCATGAAGCAAACTGTTGACTTTGACTATTCAGATCATACTGTAGGTTTAACCACTTTTTAAAAATGTGGAAAAAGAGCTTGTAATTTAGATCTGCAATGTTTGTACATTTTGGCAGATTTAAAAAAAGATGTTTGTCAATTATTATCATGACCCCACTTAGACAATCTAATCATAAGGATGTCCCTGGCACATAGTCTTCAAATGGGGGTCCATGGCCAAATAAAATGTATCAATTTGGCAGTCATTGACAATGAAAATGTTTGAGAACCACTGAACCAGCGTGTCGGCAAGGTCAACAGGGGCTTACTGGCTAATTTTACGGGTCAGGCTCAGGTTCATTGACCCCGAGTTACGTGCATAACTCCACCCAACCATCGTGCAGCGATATCAAACAGTGAATTGCTTTCATTGACAACGAAAGGAGAGGAGTTCAGTGAACTTGTGTCTCATCTCTGAAGCCTGATGACTTGGAGTGTTAGTGGATAATGCCTCGCACAGCGCTTGCAACGCAGAATGAACGGTGAATGAGGCTCTTGCAGTATAAGGCTCATTGTAATACAACTATACCTATACATTGCAATGACTCGGATATTTATTTTTGGGAGCATATAACATTTGAAACGTCGTTCAGAACGAACGATGTCGTCTGGATTCGTTCTTCACAGTTCGCATATCAAAGAAAGCAAGGTAGACCATGAACCTTTAATTTCTTAACAGCTGCTGGATCAAGTAACATTATGGCTTTATTCTTTGTAGCATGCTAATGCCTCTCCGTAATGGACAGTCGCAGTTCATACAGTATGTGTGAGTGGGATTTGTGGCATTTATGTTGCTTTATTCTATTGCATGCTGTGACATGCTTCTTTTATGGACACTTGGCTTGGTAGCCTAAGTAGGCCTATGAGAGCATTTTTGTCGCTGTCACTCGCAGTTATTATGTTTAATAAAACTACAACTTGTTCACATCTAACGGCCGGGCTCCACCGGGCGCGTCAGCGTCGCGTCTCCGTCACCGTCAGGGAATGTTCCCTTTTTAATCAATGAAGGGTGGCTCCACTGCCCGCGTTGACGGAGACGCGACGCGTGCATTAAAATTGAACCGGTGCGTTTTTTGACGCGACGCGACGGAGACGCAACGCGTCCGGTGGAGCCCTGGCGTTAGTAGCGTACTGTATGTGACGTGTGTGTTCTGTCTGTGTCTGCATGTCTCAGTCAGTGTGTTGCGCGCTGCGAGCATCAGAGGCGGCTCATGTCATGCAGAGAGAGAGAGATTCAATTAATTTGGTAGGCCTCATGCCCATCGCTGAGTCCCTCCCCAACCTGTCCTTGTCCAATAGGCACGTTAGCAACTGTTACTAAGAGAGGAGACATGGCAAGGTTTCCTTCTCACCCATTGAGATGCATGTTAAATGACGGGATTTCTCCATATAAATAATCGATAATTTCCGTAGCAAGAGCTTCAAAATGTCTTCTAAATCTAGTCAACCAGGCCTGCAGTAGGCTATGCACTGGACAAATGTGCATGATGCATTATTTCAATAAACTAGGATTACGAGGGAATGCTATAGGGAGAAATGGTATCCAACTCAATAAACGTTAACGACCGTCCAACGGGAGTTTTCATGTAATGCACGGTAAGACTACGGTGATTAGTGTTATTGCCATCACCTGGGTGGGTCAGTCGTGAACTTTACCGACGTGCAAAAGTCATGCAAAATAACATTGACGGCTACAGTATGAGGTGACGAAAGCTTACCATCCTTAGCAACGGTTGCTAAACTATTTGGATTGGCATTGGACAATCACTTTTGGGGTGGGGTTTAGCGAAAGGCTAATTGCAGACCATTGTCGGGTTGGGGCCAAGTCAGGCATGAACACCACGGACCAGGTCCGGGGCTTGGGCTGTGGTTTTGAGCCAGGGTTTTGGTCCCGGCTTGGGCTGTGGTTTTGAGCCAGGGTTTTGGTCCCGGCTTGGTCTGAGTTTTGGGCCAGGGTTTTGAGCTGGTGCTTCGACTGGTGTTTTGAGCTTGTGCAGGCTCTAACACAGTGGTTGCCAAAAGACCCAAAAGACACATTTGGTGTCTTCCCAGGACCCACACTTGTGAATTTCCCACGTGAAAATAGCGCAACGAGTTGCGACACATTGTGAGCTTGTAGATCTGCTATTGTTACTATTTCTTGCACCAGGGGTGTCAAACTTACCCTTTGATTGATTGATTGATTGATTGATTGATTGATTGATTGATTGATTGATTGATTGATTTTCTGAAATTATTTAGAGAAATATTTGTCTGAATTGCTTTTTGTATTATCTTTTGGGGGAAAATATTTGTAGAAACTCGTGACCCGACCCATTGACTGGGAAAGCCTGCTCTAACAGACATTAACGTGGTCTGGCTGTAAAGCAACATACTACTAAGTACTCACAACACGACGGCTGTGAAAGCAGACTCATGACCTTTTTTTTCCACGCACACGTTATCTCTTCCAGCTTTTAATTTGATTCCAATTAATTAATCAGTCACTGTTTATGACCGAATAAAAAGGACATTGTGATCTGCCGCCGGCATAATAAACTACAGCGCGTGTCTGTCCCTCTGCCGTGTCCTCCAGCCTTCGCCGAGCTGCAGACGGACATCCACGAGCTGACCAGTGACCTGGACGGAGCGGGGATCCCCTTCCTGGACTACAGGACCTACACCATGAGGGTGCTGTTCCCCGGGATAGAGGAGCACCCTGTCCTCAGGGATCTGGAGGTACGGTACTATAGAGGAGCACCCTGAGGGGGTTTCCAAATGGACCCTTAAGGCCTATTCATACTCCAGTCAAATGGTGGTCACCTTATGAGGTGACCAGTGTTTCGGTGGTCACCTCATCACCGAAACCCGGAGTATGAATAGGTCTTTACAGTTCTGTAACTCTGAGAGTGTATGAATTCCACGGGTCCATTTTGGTTCCATTCATAATGCATAATTAGTGAACAAGCGAATGAACAACAAGCAGTGGGTCACAGACAGTGGGTGAAATGAACACCGTTGTGTGTTGTTGGCGTCTGGTAAACAAACACCTTCTGACGCACCGACAACGGCACTTACTCAACCGCAAATAAGACAGCCATCCAATCAGTGGCTCGCTCTCGTTAATAACTCTTTAATGACATGTGACACCACACTTTCTTTTTTTTTTTTATCTCCACACCTCAAAAACAAATTAAAAGTCAATCAAAGAGAAAAGTGGCGGCAGGGGAAAAAAATCAAGTCATTTATTCCCCACCAGTGACACTGATGGACAGCCGTAATTGGGCAGGTCGTCTTTTCCCATTAAAGAGAATGAAGGACCCCCATTTCGCTGCCCTCGGGGTTGGCTAACTCTATGCCTGATGAGAATCTCCCGGTAATAAGCTATATTAATTATGTTTTAATTGGTATAAATGTGGGCCCGTATAAGGAGTGTGATGTGGAATGGTGGTCTTAATGAAAGGAACAGGGGCTCATCGGAGACGAGTGACAGCTGCTTAATTATTATTGATATGTCAGACACAGTGATGGAAGAAGTACTCACATGTATTACTTAAGTAAAAGTATCAATACCCTATTGTAGAAATAGTCAATAGTACATGTCCGGTAATACACTTAAAGTAGGCTACCAAAAGTAAAACGTTTTCAAATGTATAAAAGTGTATAAAAATCCTGTGAAGTAACTAATGTTTTCAAATAATTGTAGCAGAGTAAAACTACAATATTTTGCCTGTGAAATGTAATGAAGTAGAAGTAACATTATAGAAAATTGGAAATACTCCAGTAAAGTAAAGAGTACCTCAGAGTCATAATTGTACTTGAGTAAATGTACCTATACTGTAGTTACTTTTCACCACTGGTCAGACATTATGTATATTAGCTCAATGGTAAAAAATGTAGTAAAAAATGTACTACCTTTAAATTATTATTATTATTATTATTATTATTAGTAGTAGTAGTAGTAGTAGTAGTAGTAGTAGTAGTAGTAGTAATAGTAGTAGTAGTAGTAGTAGTAGTAGTAGTATATTTTCACAATGAAAGCAGTGTTTCCTTTCTTTGTCCTTTCTCTTATCAACTTTAACATAAGCACGCCGAGTAATGCTCTGTTATATTCACTTTGATACAGGACACGCACGCACGCACGCACGCACGCACGCACGCACGCACGCACGCACGCACGCACGCACGCACGCACGCCCGCACGCACGCACGCACGCACGCACGCACGCACGCACACACACACACACACACACACACACACACACACACACGTACACCTTGTCAGGTAGCATGAAATTAGACTAGCAACTCAACGATATCTCCCGGCAGATTATAGCAGGTTGTTAGAATGAAGACAAAACATCTGCTGCTTTTGACAGCAGCACTGAGCAACCTCCACAGTCTGAGTGCACTCGACACACCACTAGGGATATTGTCACTGTCGGGCAGAAACCTTGTATGTCCAAAACTGTTACTTTTCAGGAAATGAAAAAAAAAAAATTAAAAATAAAATCCAATGTAGTTTTTATTTAGTCAAAGCTCTTGTTAGTACTTTTAATTACAGTTTACAATGACAATTTGAATTTAGGCATTTGCCAGAAGCTCTTAATCCACAGCTACTTACAGTAAGCAAGGAAAACACGAGGTATCAAATGCATAGAAATAGTTAACTAGTAATCATATAGGTAAACCAAGAACCTATCATCAGTATAATATTAAAAAATGTGTACATGGAAACTAGCTCATGGTCTTAACGCTATGGTATTTTCAACCTCCTGCGCACGCATGAAAGGCTGCTGCAAAAATAAAAAAGGCGAGACATGGCGAAAGCATTTTTTGGGGGTCCCCAGTCAAAAACATTGAGAACCCCTGCCCTAGTGGACGCGCTCTGAGCCCCCCACAACACGTATAAAATGCACTGTTTGGCAAGAAAAAATATTTCACCGCTAGAAAAAAACATGTTTTACTTACTCCACTGCACCCTCTATAGATCAATAGAAACATCCCATTAACCTTATTGTTCCTTCCGGTGAAATATTGTCTTTTCTGGCCAAAAAGTGCATTTTAAATAATGTGGTGGGGGCTCAGAGTGCGTCCACTAGGTAAAGTAGGCTCTCGACTCCACAAAACCATCTTTGTACTGGTGAGTAGCAAAAGTGTTATTTTTTTCTTTTCAGCAGTCGACAGGCCTTTCATGCATGCGTAGGAAGTTGAAAGTGCCATGGCGTTAAGGAGACTTCCTCCTAATGCTACTGTATCGACCAGAAGCTACATGGAAACTATACACTAATAGGATGCCAGGTCAACAAATGAACCTGGCTGGCATCTGGCATTGGTTCAATATTTATACAAAAAAATACTTTTGTGAGACACTAGTATGACAAAGTAGGGGATTAATTTACGGGGGAAAAAAGGAAAACATCAAAGGTTGAAGATAAGAGGTTTTGTACCCGACAGGCGACATACTTTGAGTACGAACTATAGGCTATACATTATGGAAAAGAGCTTCCACTCACTGGGATAAACGTCACAGGGAAAATCCAGGCTCCGGTGGAGGGCAATTCACGTCACCTCGCTTCCTTTCAACTGCTGCCTGAGTGGAACAGTGACGCAGGCAGTGGAATAAACAGCCCTTTATCCTGCAGCCTTACACACCATGAAACACTACAAGTCACAAGATGTTAAGCTCATCATGCTTCCTTTCTCTTTGTCTCAGCTCTTTATGTTTTCATCTCTCTCCCTTTCTCTCGGCGTGACTCTCTCTCTGTCTCGCTCCTCTGTCTGTGACGCCTGCTCTGTCTCTCTCGCCGTACGTCTCAGTCCTCTCTGGAGGTGAATTGAATTGACTTGGTCGTTCAGGGATAAAAGTGGAATTTATAGTCCTCAGTGCGTCATGATGCTTGCTGATATAATTGTGCCAGAGTCCCCGCCGCGGCAACAAAGCATTTTTGGATGGCGTTCCGTGGCCAAATACATATATATCAATTTGGGGGTCCTTGGCACGGAAAACATTTGAGAACTACTGCTTTACTGTAGAAGGCATTTGTAGAATCGGCCTCACCTTTTACTGGTTTGACCAACAAAAAATATCACTTACAGAACTCTGTAAGTGATATGGCCTGTTCTGACAACCCAACACTCCATATTTGGGCATGGCTGACACAGAACTCCATATAGGAATAAAGGGACACAGAGAGACACATACAGAAATCTGACATCATTCTAAAAGGCCTCTGCTCGGGCTCTGGACCGGGCCCCTGCCCAGCGTCCATATATGGAGCTGGCCTAACACACACCTCCACAATTTGGCCTGTTCTGGCATCCCAACACTCCATATTTGGGCATGGCTGACACAGAACTCCATATATAGGAATAAAGGGACACAGAGAGACACATACAGAAATCTGACATCATTCTGACGTCGGGCATAAATATCTGGGACACAGACATAATATCTGGGTGGGGCATGCATTTCCAACTTGCATCATTCCAAGTAGGCCAGTGCCCAACGGGCACCGCTGTAGAGGCCCCACGGGCACCTCTCTAGTAATAATTAAAAAACAAATTGTAGGAAACAAAAAATATGGGACCAATAAAAACCCACATATGGGTCCCGACCCAGTGTTTACAAGGAAGATAACTGCAGCATGACGCAATCAATCACGCATCACGCCGCGGTGGTAATCGACTCACCGCTCACCCAAACACATCTCTCTTGTTTTTACTAACCACCGTTTCAGTGGTCACCTTATCACTCAAAACTGAAGTATGAATAGGCCTTTACAGTTACAAAAAAGTTACAAAAAAGAAGGAAAAACGAATCTACAGTTGGAGGCCATCGATATTGTCCTTTTCTTTTTGCTGAGGTTTGCGTGATCTGCGCAAAAGGACAGTTAACCCATTTTGGGCGGGAACCCCTTTTGGTGTTTTAAACATTATGTTATAATTTAGCTATTGAAAAATAGCAGATCTACAAGCTCATAGCGCGCCACCGAGTGGCGCGCTACGAGCTTGTAGGTCTGCTATTTTTGAAAAATCGTGAAAATATTTATTTCAGAAAACTGGAGGATTTAGAAGGATTTTTTTAAATTTTGAGGTCAGGCCTAAATGGGTCAAATGATAAGGGACAATATCGGTGGCACCCAACTGTACAAATCTGCGCCCCCCTCCCCCCATGCAGGTACCAGGCTACCGCCAGGAGCAGGTGGAGAAGGGCCTGAAGCTGTTCTAACCCTAACCCTCTCCCCCTCCCCCATGCAGGTACCAGGCTACCGCCAGGAGCAGGTGGAGAAGGGCCTGAAGCTGTTCGGCCAGCTCATCAACAACAAGGTCTTCCTGCTGGCGTTCATCCGCACGCTGGAGGCGCAGCGCGGCTTCTCCATGCGCGACCGCGGCAACGTGGCCTCGCTCATCATGACGGTGCTGCAGAGCAAGCTGGAGTACGCCACCGACGTGCTCAAGCACCTGCTGTCCGACCTCATCGACCGCAACCTGGAGAGCAAGAACCACCCCAAGCTGCTGCTGCGCAGGTGAGGCGAGAGAGAGAGACGTCCGAGACCTCACACCAGTGTGTGTCCGTGCGTGCGTGCGTGCGTGCGTGCGTGCGTGCGTGCGTGCGTGCGTGCGTGCGTGCGTGCGTGCGTGCGTGCCCTACTGAGGTGACTGACTGTGTGACTGAGTTCTGGTTGTCCTAGTCTAGTCTGCTTTGTCTTGTCCCATGTTTTTCCCATGTCTTCTTATTTTCACTTTATTCTGTGCCTCGGGTCTCTCTCTCTCTCTCTCTCTCTCTCTCTCTCTCTCTCTCTCTCTCAAGCAGTACCACATAAGCTTTTCCTGATTCTTAAATACAATCGTTTTGGGAACTAGTCATCTTCCTAGATGGCATTGTTCAGTAAAGCAGAAACATATTTGTTCAGTTTAAAAATGACTTAATAGCACAGCAAGACTCTTGTCTGACATAAATGTCAGTCAGGCATAAACATACTGTAGGTATGATTACTGCCAGTCACAGTTAGCATATTGCTAACAATTACCTCAGTTTTGTCCACAATGTTGTGCATCATTATATCCTCCTTCATTCACCAGTTTTGCGTCAAACCATCACAATGCATTGTGAGCTTGTAGATCTGCAATTTTTGCTGCATGACAAGTGTACATTTAATAATGATGCTCAGTGTGTCTCTGTGAACATGTTTGGATTAACGCCTGTGACCTTGTCAAGTGTTGCCTTTGTCCCCTGAGACACTAGAGCGCCTCTACGTACTTGTCATTAGCAAAATAATTGAGCTAATTATGATTAATCCCATTTCAATATAGTTATATAGGCCTGAGAGAGAGGAAAAAACACACATCATTAAGGAAGAAGTGAGAGGATGAGATTGTTAAAAGCTTACTCTGGACCAATCACGATCCTCTCCTCCTCCTCCTCCTCCTCCATGGACCTGAGGTCTTAACATTTCCGTGATGGAGGGTCCATGATGGGGGCTTCGTGGGTGGGGCTCTTGGGTCTGTTTTGGGGATTAGATGAGTTCCCTCAAGTGTCCCTTCCTGTGTGTACATGTGTGTGTGTGTGTGTGTGTGTACACACACGTGCGCGCGTGGATCCATGCATTCCAAATGCATGTGAGTACATGCACAAATTGCACATGCAGTTATTTTGCACAGAAGGGTCATGTATTCTTCACTCAATTGTCCCAAATGTGTCGCACACGCACGCGCACGCACACACACACACACACACACACCAATTTGTTTTTCTCATTTCAATTAACAGCCTCATTTCGGGAAAATACTTCTGTGCACACACGCACACATGTAACGCATAACACAACTGAAAGCTGGAAGTGAACAACGGCGGTCGCACGGAAAGAGGAACGTGGCGCCGACACGGGCGTCCAGGTGACAGCGGGCATATTCACCTCATGAAAAGCCGTTTAGTGTCTTGCTCGCCGATGCAGCAAGTGATTAATGCTGTCTGGGGAGGAGGCATGATTAATCACAGCCTGAGAGCTTATGCAGCCAGCGAGCGAGGGAGTGCAGAGCAGAGCAGCAGCCGGTATAAACAATGGAGCTATACCACAACTGATCCTGACTCCTGATACAACTTAGAAGACAAGGGTGGAAGAGGGAGATTACAGGAGAGAGAGAGAGAGAGAGAGAGAGGGAGAGAGAGAGAGAGAGCGAGAGAGAGAGAGAGAGAGAGAGAGAGAGAGGGGGGGGGGGGGGGCATATAGGGGTGCAAGAGAGAGTCAGGACAAGGACAATGGAGACACTTCTCACCATGTGAGAGGTGAGAGAGAGCTGGTTACTGGAGTGTGGAGAGAGATTGTGTCTTTGATCGAAATCACCAGCATCTCTCCTTTACCACTTAAAAGTCCCAGCATGCGTTTTGTGGAGCTTGTCGATCGGCTATTTGCAGCGAAGGCTTTCCCCATGATAACAGAAATCAGAAAATACACTAGCACAGAGCCCTGAGGGACTCCGCTTAACCATATGGGGTTTAAAGGACTACCGCAATTGAACACAAAATACTTCTTTTCAATTACAATTCAGTAATACAGTGAACTCCATGATCCTCCCCCCCCCCCCCCCCCCCACACACACACACACACACACACACACGTTCTGGCTTATAGGGCTATATCTTGCGCTACCCCTTAACCCTTATCCCTAAACTTATTTGCCTTTTTTTTTTAATTTTGTTTACTATTTTAAAAGTTTTTTTTTAATTGTTTAAATAGCTGATCTACAAGCTTACAACGTGTAGATCGGCTAGTTGAACTATTTTAAAATGATTTTCAAAATAGTAAAAAATGGCAAATAAGTTTAGGGATAATGGATGGCGCAAGTTGGAGCCCCCAGCCTCTCATTAGTTCTTCAGCATATACCCAGCATGCATTGCATGTGTTGCCGAGGCATCGTGTCACCTCCAGCGTGGGCTGACTGGGTCTCTAGTCCCAGAATAATCCACACGCTCAGCTTCACCTGACACCATCGTTCTCCTCCTCCAGTTCATTCTGTTTTTAGCCCCGCTGGTGGGAGGGGGGGGGGGGGGGATGCTCTGAATACGCCTGTCTGTCTGTCCGTCCGTCCGTCTGGACTGCTTCATCCGTCCGTACGTTCATGCACAAACAACATAATCAAATGTATCAGTTTGATACCAATGAATATAGTATAGTACTTTGGGTCATGCCAAAGACTGTAGAAATGGGACCCAATGACTCCCTGCTTGACACTCAGCATCAAAGGGTGCAGTCCCTGCGACATACTAGCGTCATGTCCAGG